>NW_012100432.1:1579347-1612103 GCF_000951045.1 Mandrillus leucophaeus
CCAGGTGCAGTGCCTCATGCCAGTAATCCCAACACTTTGGGAGGCCAAGGCAGGCAGATCACGTGAGGCCAGGAGTTCGAGACCAGCCTGGCCACCATGGTGAAAACTCATTTCACTAAAAATACAAAAATTAGCTGGATGTGGTGGTACATGCCTGTAGTCCCAGCTATTCAGGAAGCTGAGGCAGGAGAATCGTTTGAACTCGGGAAGAGGAGGTTGCAGTGAGCCGAGATTGTGCCACTGCACTCCAGCATGGGTGACCGAGCAAGATTCTGTCTCAAAAAATAAAATAAAATAAAATAAAATAAAATAAAAATTCCAAGTATCTTTCCTAAGTTCCTTCTCTCAAGGAAACAAATGCTACAAAAATGTCTGTTTTAACACAAAATGAGAAAATATTGTGAAATGAATGCTCTTCTAACCAGTTTCAACTTTTCTTTCTCAACTAAGCATGGTTTCTTTGCTTCCCAGGGCCTTTGCGAGGTCCGAGTGATATCTTCAAAGAAGGTGAATTGGGCAAGAACTGCTCAATTATTTTGCATTCTGAACAATGCTGAGTTTGTGACTGGCGTCCAGCGAGGGCTAAATCAAAACACCTCATTCTGGGTTTCATTTAGTCACCATGAGTAATTTCAGGCATTTAACTGCAGCCACACGCCTTGAAAGATTTCTATCAGATCCTCATCCACATTCTGAGCAGGGAGATATCTGTTTATTGCTTGTAATGACCCTGCAAGGTAGTCATATCTCACTTTATAATGCATGCTGAAGGCTGAAGTGTAATTTAAGTGTATTTCACTTTCTCCAAACACATCACTTTCTGCAAGCTATTATGCAGTGCTTATGGGAGTCCAATATGTTCCCTTTCATCTGTGGGAGGGGAACAGTCTTGGAGAATTCCCAGAGGAAGCACTGTTTGCTTCTACAATGTGCTCCTCTGCCAGGAATGCTCTTTCTCATTTCTGAATTTCCAGACATGGCTAGAACTAGAGAGGGCCTCCTGGT
Organism: Mandrillus leucophaeus; assembly: GCF_000951045.1. Lineage (NCBI taxonomy): Eukaryota > Metazoa > Chordata > Mammalia > Primates > Cercopithecidae > Mandrillus > Mandrillus leucophaeus. Next base: position 1,580,353 of record NW_012100432.1, read on the forward strand.
AAGCCTGTAGGAACCTGCCCTCTTGCTCCTTTCCCACAACGTGACTCTTTCTGAGTTATCTGGAAGAGCTGGAGGCCCAAAAGAGTCAGGGCCTTGCTGTGACCTGCCAGGAAGGGGAGAGAGAGAGTCTTCTCCCCTAGGCAACCTGAAGTGTCAGGGGCATGTGAATCCCAAGTGCTTGCCTCTCCTCCTCTTTAAAACAGCCTGCTCTAGTCCTCCACAGGAAAGCAGGGACAGATGCTTTGAGAGGGGGTGGGGAGGGGAGGCAGGGGAGAAAAGTTGGGTGGGGAGTCTTTTCACTGGGCACGGTGAATAATGAAGATAAATGATAAGATCCTCTGCCCAGTGCAAAGGGGACTGGGTCAGACCCAAGCCAGACAATCCCAAATCTTTCATATTCAAAGGCTGTGACAGAAACATGATAGAATGTTTCACCCACTGAATACGTGGTTGAGGCAGCCTGTTATTTATAACATAAAAATAGTGAACATTTATAGAGGGTCTACATTACCTGTTAGCACTTGGAATCCTCCAACAACCCCCAAAGTAGGTGGGTGCTACCACCAGCTTCATTTTATAGGTGATGAAACAGGCCCGAGAGGGTGCCAGAAACTACACAGTGAGTAAGTGGAAGAGCTGGAATATGAACCTAAGAATGATGCTAAAGCTCTGTTCTCAATGTTTGAGTGGGGGTGTTTACCAATGCTGAAGACACTATTTGACTGTCAGCACTTGGGGAGTGTTATTGTTTATTTTGAAACAGGGTCTTGCTCTGCTGCCCGGGCTAGAGTGCAGTGGCCTGATCACTGCAGCCTCAACTTCCTGGGCTAAAGCCATCCTCCTGCCTCAGCCTCCTGAGTAGCTGTGACTGCAGGCACGCACTAAAATGCGAGGATAATTTTTGTATTTCTTGTAGAGACAGAGTTTCACAATGTTGCCGAGGCTGGACCTGAACTGGACTCAAGTGCTCCACCTGCCTTGGCCTCCTGAAGTGCTGGGATTACAGGTGTAAGACACAGTGCCCAGCCTGGGAGCATTATTGACGTCAGTAGGTGGAGACCAGGGATCTGCTAAAGATCCTACAGCACAGCTTAGCTCCCTACTATAAAGAATGGCCTGGTCCTCAGTTTCAATAGTGCTGCTACAGTGAAACCCTGCATTGAAAGCCGAGCTTCTAATTTCTGAGCTCTGCAGCTTCTTTCACCCTTCACAATATGGTTTCTTTCTTTTCTTTTCTTTTCTTTTTTTTTTTCTTTCGGAGACAGGGTCTTGCTCTGTTGCCCAGGTTGGAGTGCAATGGCGCGATCTGCAACCTCTGCCTCCCAGATTCAAGTGATTCTCCTGCCTCAGCCTCCCACGTAGCTGGGACTACAGGTGTGCACCACCACACCTGGCTAATTGTTGTATTTTTAGTAGAGACGGGGTTTCGTCATGTTGGCCAGGCTGTTCTCGAACTCCTGACCTTGTGATCCACTGGCCTTGGCTTCCCAAAGTGCTGGGATTACAAGCATTAGTCACTGCGCCCAGCCCCACCATACAATTTCTTTACTTTTGATGTTGCCTCTTCATTGTCCTGAGACACACACACACACACACACACACACACAGACAAACACACACATCCTTTAAGTATTCATGGCCCATCTGTTTCTTAAAACTCTGGAAACACAGGCACACCCACCAAAAGATAGGACTGAAAGGTTTGAGAGGGGAGTGAGCAGATTTCTAAAAATAATTTCTGATGCTTGCCCAGGGAATACACCAAGAAATAGAATCCTGTAAGAAACTGGAATCATGACCGAGCATGTGCTTCAGAGGATTCTGTGTCTTTCTTGAACTCTTGTGTGATAAGGATGTTGGATCCTCGAAGATGAAGGCCATTAACCGCCTGCCTGGAAGTTCAGAATAGGCTGGGCCAGTTAGGGGTCATGGGTGATACTGAGGCAACTGGCCTTTGTATTTCCCACGGTCTGGGGTATTGTGCATTCAGATGGGAGTGTGGTAGATGGGCAAAGACCTCTGGCTAACTCGCACACCTCCCTCAAGTAGCCTCAGCTCAGCCTAAGTAGAAGGAAGCAGTTGTTTCTCTGGGCCTTTAAATCACATTCCTCCATGAAAAGATGAACTTTCCAGTCCTCTCGTTCTTGTAAATCACCTACCCTCTGATGGCTTTAAACAAACGCAGGCTTATCTGGTCACAAACATTTTATCCTTTCTTCCTCTTATCACTTTTCATAATTGCATTTAAAAAATTTGCTCAAGTAATATGTTCATTGTAGGAAAAAACACAGATGAGCAAAAAAGAAGAAAATGAAAATCGTCCCTACAATCATCCTACCTAGAGATTAACTATTGTTAACATTTTCAACTTAGTTTCTATCTGTACAGATGTTTTATACAATATTTTACATAGAGTGTTATCATATTGCATGGACTTTTTGTGGTCCACTTCTTTCACCTAGAATATGTTGGGAGCATCTTTCTATGTCAATAAGTCTCCCTCTTTACTACAGTCTGTCTTTATGTGTCACGTGTATTTGGCTCTCTTTAAAAAATTCTGGTGGAATGATGAGGACTCATGGGTTGTAGTCATGACGTTCCTTGAGTTAAACTCTTTCTAAAGATCTAACGTTCCAAAGACCAGGCCAGGAGTGATGAGAAGGCAGTCAGCAGTCTTGAATTCAAGGGCTCCCTGTTTGCAGCAATTTTCACCCAGAGGGAGTAGTCTGCCTCCGGGTTTCCTACTACAGTAGGAAAGTGAGTTCTTCTCAGCCCTAAGAGTGGCAGACAATGCTTTAGGGTACCACTGAGTGGATACATGCAGTCCTAGGACCCAGCAAAAGTGACTTGGAAAGAGGAGGAGGAAAAGAAGGGAGAAGAAGAGGGAAGACCAATTGAAATGAAAAACAAAACAAATAATAAAGGGGATGAAAGAAGCCAAGATTCTGGCTTTGACTGGAACAAGGTGGTACCGGCCTGAGCCACCTCAAGTTGCCCTCCTCTGAGGGAATATGAGCTTCTCCAGTGAGGTCACGGCAAGGCCCTGCACTCCTAGTTAAATGCTTGCTTGCTCCTCACTGTCAAGCCTTTCAAATATTCACATCTGGGCTGCATTACCAAGAGGCCCATATGTTTGTGGAATATAATTTATGGCAACCAGATAACAACCCCCAGCCTGGGGAAGTCCCCCAGAAACCTGGTGGAGTTTGGACCCCTATGGAAATAGAGAACTGGTTAAATAAATTATGGTACCTAAATAAATTATGGTGCGTCTATACACACAGAGGTCACACACATATTTAGCACACCTCTTTGAGATTTTATAACTGGAAAAAAGAAGACAAAGGTTTAATCTTGAAGTCATAAAGGGAACACTACGTGCTTTTGCTTTACATATTTTCTTTTCTCTGTGCAGAAGCAGCATATGTTTCTGAGCTGCTCCCTCTATCCTGGGGAATATAAACCAGATATTTATTAACCCTTCAAATCTGTAGTACCTCAGGGATTAGCTCAGGAGTAAATGAGACAATACTTGTCAAATAGCCTAGGGCCTGCTGCAGAGTTTATGCTACGTTTTGGTAGAGAGAAAACTTCTTGAGAGCAAGATCTCATGGAATTTTTCTTTTTCATAAATGCTACAATAAAAAAAATTCCTTACATTTGCATAATGTTTTGCAAAATCATTTTGTATCCCCTGCTCTCTCTTCAATTCTCATAACCAACTTGTACCATCTCTGGTGAATGTGGAGTGAGACTCAGTCTGGTCCACCCCACTCACCTCTGGCCTGGACCATTGCAACAGTTTCCTAACTGGTCTTGCTGTGCCCTCCTGCCCCGTTCCAGTCTGTCCTCAATCCAGCAGCCAGAGTGAGTCTGTTTAAAATGGCAACTGGTTATGCTCAAGCTCAAAACCCGTAGGCCCCAATGCCCTACAGGCCAACCCCATGCCAACTCCTACTCATTTCCCTTTTGTAGGTTCTCTCCAGATACATGACTTCCTTCCAGGGGCTGGTACACACCAGGCATGCTCTTGCCAACCTGTCTGTGCACCTGCTGTTCCCCTCGCCTGGAAGAAACTTCCCCAGAAATGGCCCTGGGTCCTGGGTCCTTGTCTCATCTCCTGTATGCCTTTGCTCAATGCCACCTCCTTTGGGAGGCCTTCCCTGACCACTGTATTTAGAATTGCAGCCCCAGCTTTGCTAATATTCCCTTTTCCTCCTCCCTAATGGAACTTCCTCCATAACCCCTCACATAAGATGCTTTGCAGGTTTACTTTACTTAGTGTCAGTCTCTTTCCATTAGGCTGTATGCTTTACGGCTGCAGGATTTTTGTCATTTTCTTCTACCACTGCTAGATTTCCAGCACCTAGCACAGGGCCAGGCACATAGCAGGAAATCAGCAACTATTTATCAGATGAATGGATAAACTGTTATTATATAATGAATGCATTTGTTTATGTGTATGCAGACTATGATGGTAGAGATTTTTGCCTTCATCACTATTGGTTCCTCAGACCTAGAATGGGGCAGAGCACAACGTAGCAACTCTAATATATAATGAATGAAGGAAGGAAGAAATGTTTCTTCACAGCTTGGTGTAGCTCCTTCCAGGAATTTTCTCAGTATTTATAGATCTATATATGTTTATAAAACAAACCAACTTCAAAAAACCTCAATGTGATCACTTGAACTTCCCATGGCATAAATAGTAATCTCTGTTTTACAGAAGGACACTCATTCCCTATCTTTTTCAGATGTAATGTATCTTTTCTCCTCAGATGCATGAGCGATGAGATACATGACAACATCCCTGATAACAGTGACTTATTAAAGTAATGATTTATAAGAGGAGGGGTGGAGAGAGGGCTGGACAATGCACCCCTCCCTCCATGGCACTATATCAGAATCTGGGCCAGGAATGTGGAATTGAAGGGGAGTAACTGTGTAGTCTGAAAAATTTCCCAAGATGATTCAGATATGCCCTGCCTCGCCTTCTGGAGAAGCTCTGAATTGCAATGTACTTTTTCATCTAATCTCTTTTGTTAAAGTGATTCATCGTTTACTATAAAAGTGCCACCATAACCTACTGAACCTATCTTCATTGTTGGCATTAGGACTTCTAATTGTTTGCGTTGAAAATAACAGCGGTACACATGCTTTATGCTATCACTGAAGGGACTTCTTTTTCATTGTGCATTAACTGTTTGGTGACCACACACCTCAGTGTCCATGAATGAGGGACTTCTGTGCTCCATGTTCCAGTGCATGCAGCAGTACTGTGCTGACGCAAGAGGTGAGGACCCCAATCTCAAAAGAGGTCCCCTGCACTTCCAGAGGCTCCTAAAATGAGTGAACATCAAGACAGAACCAAATGCTATCTTTGGCTCTCTATTCTTCAGTCAAACAGGCAACCTGGAGATTTGTTGATGGTGTCTACTGGGATAGAAGTATTACCAATAGTTCTGTTTTCTCCAAACAGGAGGCTAGAGACCCTCTGAGAAGCACCTCACTTCACTGGAGCACAAAACAACCCCATTTGCGAGACCTCCACAGAACCAGCTACACTCCACAGTGACCTCGGTCAGTTCACGAAATTCTTTGGCGTGTGCTTTTCCTTTATCATTTCCTTAATTAAACTGGAGTAAAAACAACTACTTAATTGGAATAATAACAAAGACTATTATGATCTCACTATACTGTTGGGAGGAAGAACTAAGTGAATAATTAAAAACTTGATAAGGGTTTTAAACATGCAAGTAGTTAAGGGAAAGTAATGCAAAGTGATTATGGGACACTCTTGAGATAACACTCCAAGTAAGTGCTGAAACTCATGAACAAGCAGCAGGTCACTCTGGAATTTCAGGAACCTGCTTGGAGAAGATAGAGAGCCTTATGAATGACTGTACAGACAGGGAGATAGAGTTTACTCCTTTGGTATTCTGTGACCCCAAACAGACCAGATATTAGCTGTCAAAGAATCTACACAAATCTGGTTACTACCTAGATGGTACTTGTTAGATTTTCTGAAGACTTAATGCTTTCATTGAGTAGATGACACTACAGAAACACTACACCATGTGCACAAAAGATGAAAGGGCAATGATGTTAGGTGTAACCTATTTTTTTTTTTTTTTTTTTTTTTTTTTTTTTGCGACGGAGTCTCACTCTATCCTCCATGCTGGAGTGCAGTAATGCGATCTTGGCTCACTGCAACCTCCACCTCCTGGGTTCAACCTATTCTCCTGCCTCAGCCTCTGGAGTAGCTGGGATTACAGATGCCCATCACCAAGCCTGGCCAATTTTTTGTATTTTTAGTAGAGATGGGGTTTCCCCATGTTGGCTAGGCTGGTCTCGTACTCCTGACCTCAAGTGATCTGCCCACCTTGGCCTCCCAAAGTGCTGGGATTACAGGTGTGAGGCACCGCGCCTGGCCAGCTGTAACCTAAATTTTAATAACAACTAGAAATAGCCTTAATGCTTAAATAAATAGATTTTTATATACCCAAGGAAAGATTTCCAAGTTGCAAAGAAAAAAGAAATTAATTCATCAAACGACTTACCCTATTTTTCTAAGAAGGGGGGAAACTTGGGGGTCGAGGGGAAGGTTGGAGGTGGTGAAGAGTAATTTTTACTTTTCATTTCATTCATATAATTTGAAATGTTTATAGTGATAATATAATTCCCTCTGAAAAAGTATATTTTATTTATGTTGGGCCATTTTCCCTACACAACACAAGATTAAAACTTCATTATTCTCTGACTCCTGCTTAAGTACTAATATACTGTTTAACCTCTTGCCTACTAGTTCTGTTTTTTTTTTTTTTTTCCATTGCCATGGACATAAGCATTCATGTCACCCTCTTTCCTGGAAACTCAGTGTTTTTTTTCTTTAGGATTTCTGTGTACTTTTCCATACCAGCTATGCTCCTAGACAAATCACTACTATGCTGCCTCCTTCCTGGGTTTTAAAAATATAATTACTTCTGGCAATTAAATTACTTCTTGTTGTTGTTACTCCAATTTAATTAAAGAGATTATATTCTAAACCAGATTTCAGACCCAAAAGCAAGAAAGAAATTGGAAGTGGCTAACACTTCATTTGTTCAGTATGGAGCAGCAACTCTCCACAATCCCCATTGATTCACACAAAAAAGAACTTTCCGTTTTGTTCTGAGACAGGGTCTCTGTCACTCAGGCTGAAGTGCAATGGCATGATCAAGGCTCACTGCAGCCTTGAGTTGGGCTCAAGCGATCCTCCCACCTCAGCCTCCTGAGTAGCTAGGACCACAGGTACCCACCTCCACACCCAGCTAATTTAAAAAAACTTTTGTAGAGATGGGATCTCATTATGTTGCCCATGCTGGTCTCAAATTCCTGGACTCAAGTGATTCTCCCACCTCAGCCTCCCAAAGTGTTGGGATTACAGGCATGAGCCACTGTGCCTGGCCAAAAAAGATTTCTTTAAAAATGTATTCTGTCATATTCTCATACTTTTGAATTTCACGGAACAGACTCAATGAAAATTAAAAGTATCTGTAAAATGTGACAGAATGTTGCCAGGTAATCAGTAAAAAAGCCCCCCCAAAAAAGGATGAAACCTACACCTTCATGGCATAAAACGAAGTACATTTTCATCTTCCAAAAATTAACATTATCAGGCATGGTGGCTCACGCCTGTAATCTCAGCACTTTGGGAGGCTAAGGCAGGTGAATGCTCGAGCCCAGGAGTTTGAGGCCAGCCTGGACAACATGGCAAAACCTCATCTCTACAAAAAGTACAAAAAATTAGCTGGGTGTGGTGGTACGTGGCTATAGTTCTAGCTACCTGAGAGGCTGATTGTTTGAGCCCGGGAGGCCGAGGTTGTAGTGAATCAAGATTGTACCACTGCACTCCAGCTTGGATGAGAGACTGAGATCCTGTCTCAAACAAAAAAACAAAAATTAACATATCCTCAGAATACAGGACAATTCTTCAGGTTCATCTAGCTTTATGAGAAGAAACTAGATTTATAAGAAACCTACCACCTTACCTCATTTTATCATTTTTAACTTCCTACCAACAGAACAAAATTTATCATAAAATTTTTCATCAAACTTAGGAAAGTGGGGAGAGGGGGTCAGCACATAAGAAGGGCTTTCAGCTCCATCAGTAATGATTTCACCTCAAGCTAGGTAGAGAAACATAGGTATTACTTCTTGTTTTTGCTTTGTTTTGTTTTTGTTTATGAGATGGAGTCTCACTGTTGCCCACACTGGAGTGCATTGGTGCGATCTTGGCTCACTGCAACCTCTGCCTCTGGGTTCACGCGATCCTTATGCCTCAGCCTCATGAGTAGCTGGGATTACAGGAGCACATCACCGAGCTCAGCTAATTTTGTTTTGTATTTTTAGTAGAGATGGGGTTTCGCCACGTTGGCCAGGCTGGTCTCAAACTCCTAACCTCAAGTGATCCACTTGCCTCAGCCTCCCAAGGTGCTGGAATTACAGTCATGAGCCACTGTGCCCAGCCGGTATTACATCTTATAACATTTTTTGTTTGTTTGTTTGTTTTAGATTGTGAACTAAAAAAATAGTTCTATCATGAGATGGATTTGAGAAATTACTGATCTAGTTGAATGCATCCATTTCAGGATACAGTTAAGTGACTTGCCCAAGCAGACCTCAGAGAACAAGTCAAGGACTCTGTATTATTTTCAGCAGTCTCTGTGCATGTGAATGGAATTCAGGTCCCTGTACTGTTAATTATTTCCTTAAGCATTTGTTTGTATTTTATGCTCTATTCAAATTAAGGCATCAAACTGCATAAAATTCAATTATTTCCAAGTCTGTAGAAAACATTATTGCTACATAAAATGTAATAGCAAATGTTTGTCATATTTCAAATAATAGGAATCTTAAAAATATGTTGAGTGAGAAACAGGCTTATGTATTAAAATATATTACCCGTGTTTTTCAGCTTCAAATTGATCTAAGAGGCTTTGAGGAATAAAGGAAGGCGACTCTATCCTTCATCTTCAAAGAAAACAGCTCTACAGTATCTATGGTAACTTGGTCCTCAGACCAAGACAGTAGAGAATCTCTTTCAAATGATAATGTTTTGATAGGTCTCTTCTCTTTTTATTCGCTATCTCTAATCACCAGAAATGTAAAAAACAGAAAAAAAAACACACACGAAAACCAAAAATAACAGAAAAAAAGAGGGATGCTAACTGGGTCTGTGGATACATACCTCACAGCAAAGTGCAAAACGGTTGGGCCTGGTTTCTTGGGCAAATCATGGTCAAGAACTCGGTGGTCTAACTGTAGCCAGTTCTGCTGACCTCTGTGAGAGCAAAGCAAAGAAAAAGGATTCAACAGAAAGTCAGAAAAGTTCAGCAACATACAGTGTTGGCAAAGCTGTGGGGAAATCATTGCTCTCATACACTGATGGTAGGAGCACAACCTGTTACAACTGGTAATGAGACCAACTCAGCAATTTCTTTCAAAACTGTGAAAGCACTTGCTTCTGAACCAGCATTTCCATTTCCAGGAGTATATCAAGGCAAACTTGCACATGTGAGAAATAATTTGTATATGAAATCACTCGCTGTGGCATCATTTGAAATAGCAAAAGGTGTGGAAACGACTTCAATGTCCAAGAGGATATTGTTTAAAAAAATTATTTAAAACTATAGAGTGGCCAGGCGCCAGTGGCTGATGCCTGTAATCCCAGCACTTTGGGAGGCCGAGGCGGGCTGGTCACCTGAGGTCAGGAGTTCGAGACCAGCCTGGCTAACATGGTAAAACCCTGTTTCTGCTAAAATAAAAAAAATTAGCCAGGCATGGTGGCGTATGCCTGTAATCCCAGCTAGTTGGGAGGCTGAGGCAGGAGAATCACTTTAACCTGGGAGGCAGAGGTTGCAGTGAGCCGAGATTGCGCCATTGCACTCCAGCCTGGGCAACAAGAGTAAAACTCCGTCTAAAAAACAAACAAACCCCCAACCCCCTCAAAATAAACAAACAAACAAAACTATAGAGTGAAATACAATGCAGCCATAAAATAGGCTGAAGAACATGGGTGTGGTGCCACACACATGTAGTCCCAGTTATTCAGGAAGCTGATGCAGGATGATTGCCTTGAGCCCAGGAGTTCGAGGCTGCAGTGTGCCATGATCACAGCTGTGAACAGCCACTGTACTCCAGCCTGGGCAACATAACCAGACCCTGTCTTTAAACAAACAAACAAAAAGCCAGAAAGACTCTTTATAAACCTATTTTGAACAATTTCCAAGGTACAATATTAAATGAAAAAGCAAGACGCATAGCAGCAAGTATACAGCCATTTTTTAAATTAAACAAAGAACAAACATACATATGTGCATGTATATATTACAAAAAGCTGAGAGGAAAAACAAAAAACTGGTAACATTAGTTGACTTTCGAGGTAAAAAAACTAGGCCATATGTTAATATTACATTTTTATGAAATATGAAATATTTTAGATAATCAAGGAGAAAACTTCTGGTTCAATGAAATACAACACACAGGTTGGGTGTAGTGGCTCACGTCTAGCATTTGTAATCCTAGCACTTGGGAGGCCAAGGCAGGCAGATTGCTTGAGCCCAGGAATTTGAGAGCAGCCTGGGCAGCATGGTGAAACCCGATTTCTACAAAGAATACAGAAAAAATTAGCCTAGTGTGGTGGTGCGTGCCTCCTGTCCCAGTTTCTACAGAGGCTGAAGTGGGAGGATCACTTGGACCCAGGGAAGTCAAGGCTGCAGTGAGCTGTGATCATGCCACTGCATTCCAGCCTAGGCAACAGAATGAGACCCTGTCTCAAAACAAAAGCAAAAACAAAAACAAAAAACCAGACACACAACAATAACACAGCTTTTTTAAAAAGTACAGGGTTGATGCTAGGCACAGTGGCTCATGCCTCTAATCCCAGCACTTTAGGAGGCTGAGGTGGGAGAATTGGCTGAGGTGGGAGGATTGCTTGAGCCCAGGAGTTTGAGGCTGCAGTGAGCTATGATTGTGCCACCACACCCCAGTCTGGACAACAGAAGGAGAACTTGTCTCAAAAAAAAAAAAAAAAAAAAAGGCCAGGCACGGTGGCTCATGCCTGTAATCCCAGCACTCTGGGAGGCCAAGGTGGGCAGATCACTTGGGGTCAGGAGTTCAAGACCAGCCTGGCCAACATGGTGAAACCCCGTCTCTACTAAACATTCAAAAATTAGCTGGGAGTGGTGGCGGATGCCTGTAATCCCGGCTACTTGGGAGACTGAGGCAGGAGAATCACTTGAAGCCAGAAGGCGGAGGTTGCAGTGAGCCAAGATCGTGCCCCTACACTCCAGCTTGCGTGACAGAGCAAGACTCCATCTCAAAAAGAAAAAAAAAAGTACAGGGTCGAATACTCTCTGAGTGCCACTTCTGTATATATATTATGGGCTTACTAAGATTTAAGCATGTACTTGCTTATTTTACTTACTCAAGAGCCTCACCAAGTTCATAAACAGTTCTCTCTAGATTTTGACCCTTGAGGTATCAAAAGGACACTGGGGCTCAGAACTGTTTACGTGCCTTTTCTGAGGTTGTCCAACTAGTTCATCCATGTTAGGCTGTAAATTCCCAGAGGGCATAGACCCTCTTTTACTTGCTTACATAAAATTCAATCTAAGAACATGCTGATGGTGTCAAAATGTAATAAAATCTAGAATGGGCCAGAAGACATTTTCAAAAATTTAGTCCTTGAGTAAAAAATTAAAAAACAAAATCAGAAAATTCTAGGCTGTATTCATTATAAGTAAACAGGAAAAGTGAGAATAAATAATAATATTAGCAGTAGTAATAATAACAATAGCTAGTCTCTATTGAGCAATGACCCTGTGCCAACCAAGTTGGAACTCTTTATACATTAAAGCTATATTTTACAATAAGCCAGTGAGGAAAGTGCTAGAGCTGGGATTTGAATTCAGGACTTCCTTTCTTCCTCCCTACTCCCCGCCACCCCACCCAGTGGACTTGTATATAAAAGTACCCAGGACTTTCAGTACTGGAGAAAACGAGACCAGAGGGTTGAATCAGCTTTCATTTTATTTATTTATTTATTTGTTTTTATTTTTTTGAGACAGATTCTCGCTGTGTCGCCCAGTCTGGAGTGCAGTGGCGCGATTTCGGCTCACTGCAAGCTCCGCTTCCCGGGTTCACGCCATTCTCCTGCCTCAGCTTCCCGAGTAGCTGGGACTACAGGCACCCGTCACCACGCCCGGCTAATTTCTTTTTTTTTTGTATTTTTAGTAGAGACGGGGTTTCACTGTGTTAGCCAGGATGGTCTCGATCTCCTGACCTCGTGATCCACCCACCTCAGCCTCCCAAAGTGCTGGGATTATAGGCTTGAGCCACCGCGCCCGGCTGAATCAGCTTTTATAATGACTTCTGACTCAGTCTCTGATACTTAGCCGGTTAAACGCTGGAAAGAGTGTGTCTTTGTTTCCATAGTTACAAGACAAGGCTTTTGATACCTGTTCCCAGCTTTCCTTGCAGGAATATTATAAAGATAAATAAGCTGATTAAGTAACACAAGGGGAGGTCCTTAGAACTACTGCACTTGTGTGTAAAACATAATAAGATAGGAGACTGACATTAAGAGAGTCTTACACTATATTTCATCAAGTTTAGGATGCCACTGATTTAAAGACACATCCTAGTTTCACAGATGGTCAAATGTGTGTCTTAAAATATATAACATATTTTATAGTATCAGATCTCAAAAGTTTTCTTAGGAAAGATGTATGATTTTAAAAGCATAACAGGCTAGACATGGTGGCTCACACCTGTAATCTCAGCATTTCAGGAGGTTAAGGCAGGAGGATCACTGGAGCCCAGGAGTTCAAGGCTGCAGTGAGCTATGATCATGCCACTGCACTCCAGCCTGGGAAACAGAGTGAGACCCTGTCTCTAAAAAGAAATTGAAAGCATGATGTATATTTGTATGAACTTGCATGGAATGGTGTCTATGAAAGAATGAAGCAAGTTGTACAATAACACATACAGCATAAACCAATTATGTTAACCACAGATGCACGCTCAAAACACTATTAAATATTGATGAACATTTTTAGATATATTTCTGGAGAGTCACACAGCAACTTGTTAGTACTGGTTACCTCTGTGGAAGAAACTACAGTTGCAGTGGGAAGGTAATCAAAAGGGACTGGACTCAACCATGACATTAAAGAAGATATTCATGCATATATAATATGAAATAGTTTTTTAAAAGGATAAATTACAAATTAGATTTAAAAAAAACCTACCCACAATCTCATCAAGAGGAAAAAGTCTAGAAGAATTTTTTTTTAAATGCCCATAATTCTACTACTGGAATGTAATCAAGGTTACTTATTGCTTATAACTGGCTTTTGTCAGGTTTTCCCATCAGTAAATATAATAGACCTAACCAATATCTTGAAAAGACAGCCATATCCACCCCTATCAGGAGTGCAGACCAACCACAAAGCAAGTTTTATTTTTGGCTAGAATTATATCAACAGAAGGCCCATTGTCACAGTCCCATTGGAAGGGACAGTGATCAAAAGTCACAGTTGTGTTGTAAAGTCCATTTGTTATTTCTTGGTTAACAAAGCTTATTTAGCAAAGCCTTTCAAAACATGAGAAGGCAAAACAAAAAATGAAATGGGTGAAGAGATGGAACCATTATGGTGACCTGAAGGGCTGGTGCCTCAGGAGGGCCGTGACTGCCCTCTAGGGGTGAAAGACTCACTTTGCACACAGAGCTGCGCAAGGCACTAACAAGCGTAATCTCAGAAACTCTATCCATCTCCCCATAACGTGACCTTGAATCTGTTGTTGGTCATCATCACTGCTTTTATTATGTAATTGCCATCTATTTTTCCGTTTCTCCTCTTGGTCTGTGGATGAGTTGTAGACAGTAGCTACTTTCATTGACAAAATGTTCCTTTCAGCTTTGCCTTCCTCTATTTAAAGTTCACCAAAGGCAAAAGACGCTTGTGGCATCTAGGCTGGAAAATGCAACTCAGACGGCATCCTGGGAGGGCCCTCACTCAGTGGTTTTACGGGGGCGAAGGGAGGCAGGAGGGAAGTGCTGAAAGAAAATACTTTCCAAAAATATTTACCAGACAAAGAAAAAGCACTAGGCTTGTGACCAAGACATTCCAAGGAGACACCCTTAGACATCAGCAATTTTCCAGGCCCGCTCCCCAGAAAGGTAGAAATGGCCAATTTCCACCCCCTCAACAGCCCCGCTCATACTTCTTCTGAAAATAAACACGACTAGAGCCAGGAGACACCTCCCCAAACTGGTCATAATTCAGAAAGAGACTCTGCCTTTGCTTGCAGGGGAGTGCACAGAGGACATTTTGGAGCCAGGGTTCTTGGAAAGAACATAACTATAGTTATCTCCTTTGGCTCAGCCAAAGGCTGTGTGAGCCATTCTTCTCCCAGCATAGTTTTGAGAAAGAAATCTCAGAGCAGACAACGAGAAGGGTGGCCCAAATAATTGAAGGAAGTCATTCCTATTATTCCTTTTCTTTTTTCTTTTTGGACAGAGTCTCACTTTGTCACCCAGGCTGGAGTGGCACAGTCTCGGTTCACTGCAACCTCCACCTCCCGGGTTCAAGTGATCCTCGTGCCTCAGGTGCCTGAGTAGCTGGGATTACAGGCGCCTGCCACCACGTCCAGCTAATTTTTGTATTTTTAGTACAGATGGGGTTTTGCTGTGTTGCCCAGGCTGGTCTCAAACTCCTGACGTCAGGTGATCCACCCACTTCGGCCTCCAAAGTGTTGAGATTACAGGTGTGAGCCACCACACCTGGCCTATTATTTCTTTTCTTTCTGAAGAGAAAGTCTTACAGTCTGAACCCCTTACTTATGCAGTCTGGTTTATATTCCACTGAGCTTGGAGCTTTTCCCGAAGCCTCCCATGTGGCCAGGACCCTCTTTTCCAGTCTGCCACAAACATTGCAGCCTGAGGGACCTCTGACACTGCAAGTCAAAAGCCACATTCCTCCTCCCTATAACATCCTTCCATGGCCTGGATGTGCCTCCTCTATCTGCGTGACTAACAAGGCTCACCTATGATCTTGTCCCCATGATCAGGCCAACGTCTTCAACCTTGGGCAAATGTACCTTGTTCGTTGCCATGTTCATGCATTTGCCCACAAAATAACTCTTGCCTAGAATGTCACCTCCCATCTCCCCTCCCATCTATTTAAAGTCCACCTGACCTGCAAGATCCAATTTTAGTTAGTCGTCTGTGTGACGCCTACTCCAGTCCTCCTTCAGTTTCCTTCTCAACACTCCCTTATTGCAATACATTGGGACGATAGCTCCCTTTTATTGTGGGCCTGTGAGATATACTCTGCATACCTCACCTGATTTAATAGTATTGAATACTAGTACCCTATTATAGGTGCCTTATGTAGTACATACTATATAAGTCACTATTATTATGTCCAGCATACAGATGAGAAAACTTGAGTGTCAGAGATGTTAAGTAACTGATCTAAGGTCACACAGCTAGCTATCAAGATTCTCTGACACCTGCTCCTGCCTCCCTCTCAACCCTCATCCTGTACCACTTTGCCTCTTAATCTCTGTACTCTCATCACACTGGCTTTGTTTTTGTTTGGGACAGGATCTCACTCTGTCGCTTGGGCTGGAGTGCAGTGGTGAGATCATGGCTCACTGCAACCTCCACTTTCTGGGCTCATGCAATCCTCCCACCTAAGCCTCCCGGGGAGCTGGGACTATAGGTGTGTACCACCATGCCCCCTTACTTTTTTTTTTTTTGTATTTTTAGTAGAGATGGGGTTTCACCATGTTGCCCAGGCTGGTCTGGAATTCCTAGGCTCAAGTTGGTCTGACTGCCTCAGCCTCCCAAAGTGCTGGGATTAGAGATGTGAGCCACTGTGCCCAGCCTTGTTTTTTCTTTCTCAAAAAACAAATCACAAAAGTCATGCTCAGCCCCACCTCAGGAGTTTTGCACTGGTTTTTGTTTGTAATGCCTCCCCAAATTTTTGCACAACTGGCTCTTGCTTTTCATTACATGTCACCTCCTAGATCCTGTCCTAGTCCACCCTGTCTAAAACTGACCTCAAGTTTTCTTGGTCATGGCCTTTTATGTTCTTCAATGCAATTATACTTGCTGATATTCCTTTGATTTATCTGTTTGTTTACTTGTTATGCTAGACTATACCATTGCAATACGAGCTCCATAAAAGCAGGGGCCTTGTCTGTGTTACTCCTAGCTGAATCCTTGTGATCTAGAGCAACACCTGGCATTGAGCGGGCATTCAAAAACTATTTTATTTTCTATTTTTAGAGATGGGGTCTTGCTCTATTGCCTAGGCAGGTGTGCAGAGGCATGATCATAAGCTCACTGTACCCTTGAACCCCTAGGCTCACGCAGTCCTCCCACCTCAGCCTCAGTCTCCTGAGTGTCTAGGACTAGAGTTGTACATCACCACACCTGGCTGATTTTTAATTTTTTTTTCTTTTTTTGGTAGAGATGGGGTCTCATTATGTTGTCTAGGCTGGTCTTGAACTCCTGGCCTCACGCAATACTCCCTCCCTTGGTCTCCCAAAGTGCTGGGATTACAGGTGTGAGCCACTCTTAATGTAAATATATATATATTTGAGACAACGTCTCACTCTGTCGCCCAGGCTGGACGGCAGTAGTGCCATTGTTATAGCTCACTGCAGCCTCCACCTCCTGGGCTTAAGTTGTCCTCCCACCTCAGCCTCCCGAGTAGCTGGGACTACAGATGTGTGTCACCATGCCTGGCTGATTTTTTTTATTTTTATTTTTGTAGAGATGGGGTCTCCCTATATTGCCTAGGTGGCTCTGAAACTCCTGGACTCAAGGGATCTGCCCATCTCGGCCCTCCAAAGTGCGGGGATTGTAAGTGTGAACTATCACACCCAGCCATTATTTTTCCAATGAATAAATTACTCCAATATTCATGTTGTTAACCCCTATTCTATGTGACCTCTGCCTAAATTATAGTCCTTATAGCAGTTACAATTTATACCACATAACCTAGCCATTGTATATTTATGGCTTTATGTCTCATACTGTTTGCTATGATTTCATCCACATTTGGAGTCAGCCTACATTTGTGCATGTTCAATCACTGATTCGCAGGAGTTGGTGCTGGCTATGGACATCGGCATTTCCCATTTCATCCAGTAGAGGACAGGTCATACAGAGCCTCTCAAATGGTAGCTGCTGAGTGATTCAGAGTGAGGTGAGAGATGTCTAGTGTACTCTCTTCTGCCTTGTCGAGTCCTCTTTGGGAAATATCCTCAGTCCAGAATCAAAGTTTTCAGGTTTTTCTACTCCTCCTGATAACTCAGCTGCCTGGTTTTTGCCCAGCGCAAGTCCTGAGCCTGCTGGCATATCCTGGAGGTCCTAGGCTCACAGCCCACGCAGGCTGAGAATGATCAGAAGCCACAAGATGTTACAAGCAAATTAACTCTTTCTTGAGATGATTTTCCACCTGATTAAACTGAAGAACTGAAAAACATTTAAATTGGCAGCATTATGCAAAGAATGCTGGGTGGTTGGCCAACAGATTTTATGTCTGGAACACATCTTCTTGCATTTTAATATTTAAGGAGCTCTTTGGAAATTATCTGCAGAAAGAGGAAGGATTCCTCTGATAATGTATTGGGCTGCATATAATGTGGCAAATTGGGCTGCCATAAAAAAGACAGACAGATACACACACACACACACACACACACACACACACAGACACACACACACAGAGAAAAGAGCTAGTAAGTCCAAACACATTTGCTTAGAGTGTTAAATCCCCATGAATTTTATTTTTATTTACCTGCTTTGTTTTGGGGAGCATATATATTGTTGACAAATATATACAACATTCAACAACTTAGCATAAAAGGCAAAAGGAAAAAAAGAAAAAGAAAAAGATAGTTGAGAAGGCAACATAAAATGGACCTACGTGGTAGTTTAAAAGTTCCTTCCGTATTAAACTATATACATGTTTTTTGAGTGGGCCACAAATTTGCCTTTAAGCTCTCTTGCCACCAACACCAACACATCAACTCAGTTTCAAGATGTGAGTTAATATTTAGTATTTCTATCACTGATATATAAGATAATTAGCAAGCACAATCACATTCAAAGACATGAGAAGCTACACTATAATCAGGAATAACAAACTCACTACTACAAATTTCTAAAACACTTAAACAATATTTTGAGTTCCTAAAATGGTCAGTATCCCTTTTCTTCTCCCTTTGCAATAGTCCTAGGAGAAAAATCGCAGACTAAAAACACTTTAGCTAAGCAGGACACGTTCTGAATCCTGGAGGACTTATTTCCTTTTTTGTTAATCATGGATGACAGCAAGTAGGTAGCCCAGGCAAAAGGTAAAGCAACTAAAACTATTAAAAGACTTACGTGTCATCAATGAATGTTATTCCAAAATACTCCTTTTCTTTCAGGTTGAAATGTGAAGCCACTAGGTCCAGCAACTCTCTTGCTAAAAGTTTGGGCTGTCAAAATAAAAATCTGGTTAGAAGCAATTTGGTTGCCTCTCTCTTACTGCTACCACCTTCCTCTGCCCTAAACGGTTTAAAGCACCTTTTGTTTATTTGTTTGTTTTTTTTAATTACCTGCCCTTGTTTGTGGATTAGGTTGATGTACTATAGACAATTCTTTAAGAATTGTGGGAAGGAGAAGAGATGGGAATAGGAATATCAATGAGACTATTGTTTTCATGTGTTTGCAATTTCCCCTCTAAGGTGCACTTACTAAGATGTTTTGGAAAAAATACTCTTTTATATGTAACGTGGTGCTAATGCCCAAGACAAAGAATATTAAACAGCTTTCTGCTTGGTTATCTGTGATATGTAAAAGATTGCGGGAATCATTTTGCTTCTTGGTGGCCAGTTGAAGAAGCCCAAGACTCAAAGTTGTGGGGCTGCTAACGAAAATATTAATAATAATAATAATAATAATAGTTTCCATGTATTATGCTGAACTTATATCCATTATCATTTAATCCTTATAATGAGCTATGAGGTAGGCTTTTTATTTCCATTTTATAAATGAGTCAACCAAGGCCCAGAGTGGTTAAGCACCTTGCTTGATGTTACATAGTGAGTAAGGCCAGGGATCTGAACCTAGTCTGTCTCCTTCTAAAGCCTAAGCTTTTCCTTCCTAAGATAGAGAAATTGTACCCATTCCACACATCATCATCAACAGTAACGAGCACCTAGTTAGAAGAAGGATATAATCTATAAGCTTTTGGGAAGCTTTGGATCTGCTGAGAAGAAGCATAGGCTTGGAACCAGCCAGAATGTCTGGAGTGATAATTGATGCTGGATTTGGAGGGACTGGGGAAGAAGAGGGGAATGCTTGCAGGAGGGCACTCTGGATGGATTCTTTCTGAACTTTGAGTCAAACAGCTTAGGGTATATTACGATGGCTGTTGGGGATAAAAATGGACATGATTTAAAGAAAAAAAAAAGAAAAGAAACAGGCAGACATCTAGACTAAAGGTCTACTGGGGCAAAGCTACTGTTGACTGTATTATTTCACTCTAATTGAAGCCTAAGCATAGTGGGCTAGGGACAGGCCTCAGAAGAGAAAAGAATTTAGGTTTGGTTAGAGGAGAAAATTCTAGGCTAGCTGTAGGTGTGGCCTGTCCGCAGGGACGTTCACAATTTTTAAAGACTCTTGGTCCAGAGTGTTGGGTGAATAGAAAGAGAAGCATCAACAATTGTAATATCATCAGTTGGCTGGGCGCAGTGGCTCATGCCTGTAATCCCAGCATCTTGGGAGGCTGAGGAGGGTGGATCACTTGAGGTCAGGAGTTCGAGGCCAGCCTGGCCAACATGGTGAAACCCTGTCTCTACTAAAAATACAAAAATTAGCCAGGCGAGGTGGCGGTGGCCTGTAGTCCCAGCTACTCAAGACGTTGAGGCAGGAGAATCACTTGAACCCGGGACGCAGAGGTTGCAGTGAGCTGAGATTGTGCTACTGCATTCTAGCCTGGGCAACAGAGCAATACTCTGTCTGGAAAAAAAAAAAAAGTGATTATATATATAAAATCACTTATATAGTGCCATATATTTTACAAAGAGATTTTACTCACATATATAATCTAGCTTGATTTTTAACCATAATTCTTCTGAGAAGCCTAGGCAGTTCACAGTTGATGAAACTGGGTATTTCACTTACACAATACCATGTAGCTGGACAGTGGCAGAATACAGATTCTCACCTCACAATAATCCTTTCAGGAAGTACTACGGTTCCCAATTTCCTGACAAGAGGTCAGAGAAGTAATGTCAATTTCCCAGGGTCACAGAGCTATTAAGTGTCAAGCTGAGATTGGAACCTAAGTGTCTCTGAATCCATGTCACCAGGCTGTAATTACTCTAACATATGGACCAAGTTTTCTGACTTCGAAGATGCTTTTCTCCCCCTTGATCAATTCTGAGTCATTGGCTTTGAGGCAAAGATAACGGAGAAGACTGAATACAGACTAAGAGGCTCAGAGAGGGAAGGAGAATGAGCTGTCCCTGTGTGGGCAAAGCCTACCTGGGCAAGACTTATCTGTGTAACACCCACTTGGGCAACACCTACCCGGGCAAAACCTATCTGGGCAACACCTACCTGAACCAGCAGCTCCAGTCTCCTATCATCCAGGAGGTGCACCTGGCAGTGCCTGCCTTCTGTCATCTGCAGAAACAAGATAGCAAGAGTGGTGTCAGGGCCACGGCTGGCAAGCAAACCTTTGGACTCATTGTGTCATTTATTTTAGATGAGATGTTCTCAGCCTAAAAATGGCTTTAGTTGAGTTAATAAACAGGCTTGGCCAGAAACAGATTTATTATATGGGAGTAACTGGATTTAAAAGAAGAACAAATAGCACAGGCTAGTCAATAGATTGCAAAAATAATGTCCATACAGTCCACCGAGTTCAAACAATGCACACAAAATTATTCTATGTAAAGTAGGTCTCCATCCCAGAGGAAACTACTGTATTTTTCCTGGAATTAATGTTTTATTCAAAAAAAAAAAAAAAAAGCCAGCCGGGCACAGTGGCTCACGCCTGTAATCCTAGCACTTCGGGAGGCAGAGGCAGGCAGATCGCTTGAGGCCAGGAGTTTGAGACCAGCCTGGGCAACATAGTGAAACCCCGTCTCTACTAAAACTATAAAAACATAGCCAGGTATGTGGTGCACACTTGTAATCCCAGCTATTCAGCACATCTAGATGTGTATAAGAGACAGGAGTTCGAGACCGAGACCAGCCTGGCCAACACAGTGAAACCCCGTCTCTACTAAAACTATAAAAACATAGCCAGGTATGTGGTGCACACTTGTAATCCCAGCTATTCAGTAGGCTAAGGCATGAGAATTTGCTTGAACCTGGGCAGTGGAGTTTGCAGTGAGCTGAGATCATGCCACTGCACTACAGCTTGAGTGACACAGTGAGACTCTGTCTCAAAAAAGAAAAAAAAAAAAAAACCCTTTATTCAGCTGGGCACAGTGGCTCATGCCCGTAATCCCACACTTTGGGGGGCCAATCAGGCCAATCAGGGTGGATGACTTGAGGCCAGGAGTTTGAGACCAGCCTGGCCAACATAGTGAAACCCCTTTCTACAAGTAATACAAAAATTAGCCTGGCGCAGTGGTATGTGCCTGTAGTCCCAGCTACAGGCTGGTTGGGAGGCTGAGTTGGGAGAATCACTTTGGCCTGGGAGGTTGAGGCTGCAGTAAGCTGAGATTGTACCACTGCACTCCAGCCTGGGTGACAGAGAAAGATCCTTTTCCAAAAAAAGAAAAAAATTGTATTTATTCATTGGTGTGTTTAACGTCTCTCTGGGCATGGTAGCATGCACCTACGGTCCCAGCTACTAAAGAGGCTATGGCGGGAGGATCGGTTGAGGCCAGGAGTTCAAGACTGTAGTGAGCCAGGAACACACCTTTGAATAGCCACTGCACGCAAGCCTGTGGGCAACATAGACCTCATCTCCTAAAATAAAAATGAAAAGTCTTCATTTTGGAAACTCTCCCCCTACTTTTAGTCCACCAACATAGTTTACTATCATTACCATAGTTAAGAACAGTTAAGATATATAGTTAAGAACAGTTTGATATATATATTTTTGATTATATTTAGGTTTTTATTATTCAGAATTGCAATACTAAAAAAATCTTTGAATGCCAAGATACTCCTTGATTAACTCATGTTCCAAACCATTTTATCTGCAGAAATCACCATCCTGTTAGTTTAAGCATCCTCATAGACCACTTTTATATGTATTTTCAGATATATATTTACATATTAAAATATTTCATATTATTTTACTTTAGTACATATTATGTTGAATGTATTGTTTTGCAAATGAAGCACTCTTAATATTTCTGCGTGAGTGTAACTATACAGAAATCTGACATATATGTGTGTATATGTGTGTATCCGTGTATGTGTGTGTATACATATTTTTTGTTGTTGTTGTTTCTTTCTTTTTCAATTCGAGTAGGACTATGCTTCACTTGCTGTTTTGCCTCTTGCTTTTTAAATTCAATGTTTCTTGTTGATCTTTCCAATGTCAGCACATATAGATGGACCTCATTCTTTTTAAAGACTCCATAGTATCTATCATTGTGTGGATACATGATAATTAAATAAGAGACACAGGTTGTTTCCAATCTTTTGCTATCACAAGCAATGTCACCATGAACTTTGCACATCTAGCTTTGTCCATGGATGTGGAATTGCTAGGTCACTTTTGAAAAGCACGGGCAGCATTTTGTCTCTAAGCCGCTGTACAAAATGATAAGATCTAGGAACTCAGATACATATAAACCTAATTGAAAAAGAAAGTAGCCTCCATTACTGAGTACCAACAACCTATTCAGCATTGCATGAGTGTTTTATATACATTATTTCTGAGTGGCACAGTTACCTTCTGGGATTGGTATTATTATCCCCATTTAACAGATAAATTGAGGCTCAGACTGGGATAAGTAACCTGTTTTCAATGTGAAAAATACGAATTACTGAATTTATAGTTTTGATCGAACTCGGCTCTAAGGGTCTGAAAACTAGCTCAGCTGGTCAGATCATGGTATTATGAAGATGTGGCCCACAGGAACCACTGAGGTAGTGCTAACAGGTAAGTGAGTAAGCTTTACTTTGTCTCATGGCCTCAGCCTATGTCCTTAATTCTGCAAAGCCAAGGTCAAATATACACCTTGGGTGGCAAGGGGAAAGGGAGCAAGTCTTTATTAGTTCTAGGCACTGAGCTGGGCTCTTTACATGCATTATAAAGCTCTGCAAAAATTTATGACATGGCAACATCCCCATTTTACAGACAGGAAATTGAGGTACAGAGTTTACGGTAATTTACTCAAAGTTACCTAGGCAAGAAAACAGTTAAGTCAAGATTTGAATTAATGTCTAACTTTAAAAAAAAAAAAAAAGTCATCTTTTTTTCTACTTTTCTATACCAGAGGAGGAAATAATTAAGAGAGAAATAAATAAATCTGTCAGTGTTTCTATACCAGAGGAGGATATAATTAAGAGAAAAATAAATAAATGTGTCAGTTTAAATCACTTTACTTCTTTTGTAAAACAACCTTCGAAAGCTAATCCTAGGTGTATGCCCTACAGAAAGATATAATAAAATAATGCTCAAAAGATCACACAGTATGAATCCATTAAGAAATGTCATAATTGAGAAAATATTTAAAGCTACTCTGTTGTCCCATAATCCAAATAAGTTTATTTCCTGACTTTAAAAAATCAGGCGGGGCGTGTTGGCTCACACTTGTAATCTCAGCACTTTGGGGGGCTAAGGCAAGTGGATGATCTGAGGTCAGGAGTTTGAGACCAGTCTGTCCAACATAGTGAAACCCTGTCTCTACTAAAAGTACAAAAAATTAGCTGGGCGTTGTGGCAGGTGCCTGTAATCCCAGCTACTTGGGAGGCTGAGCCGAGATCGCATAACTGCACTCCAGCCTGGGCAACAAGAGCGAAACTCCGTGTTAAAAAAAAAAAAATCATCTTTTTTGCCTTTCCATTTTGCTTTGGACCTCCCTCATATTAGTCAATATTCCTTTTAGCAACAGATAATTTTTATTCTAGACTATTCAATTGTAGATATCTTTTTGATGCACCTAACCATTTCATGACAAACTTGGGCGTTGGTGGCTAGGTTTTACTTGGTCCTGCCCCTTTGGCCTCAGTTGATTGGGCAAGGGATAGATACCTGACTCAAGCTGGGCTAATCAGAACCTCAGTCCAGGGAATCTGGAATTGGGTCTGAGAGGATTAAAAACTTGGGTGTTTATGGGCAGCCATTGCTTGTGTGTGTATGGAGAAAAGGAAAGCCAACTGCAGAAACAATGAGGGAGACAAATAGCTAGAAGGAGGCAAGAGAGTTGGGCGCGGTGGCTAGTGCCTGTAATCCCAGCACTTTGGGAGACCAAGGCAGGAGGATCACTTGAGGTCAGAAGTTCGAAACCAGCCTGACCAACATGGCAAAAGCTTGTCTCTACTAAAAAATACAAAAATTAGCTGGGTGTAGTGGTGTGCGTCTGTAATCCCAGATACTGGGGAGGCCGAGGCAGGAGAATTGCTTGAACCCAGGAGGTGGAGATTGCAGTGAGCCAAGATTGTGCCCCCACTGCACTCCAGCCTGGGTGACAGAGCAAGACTCAATCTCAAAAAAAAAAAAAAAAAAGAGGCGGCAAGAGAAATCATGTGACCTAAGAAGAAAAGCTTAAGAGACTTGTTGTCAGGGTTCCTAATGTTTTTCAGTCACTTATAGTCCTTTTCTTTCCCTCTCTTAAGCTAAGAGGGAAGATTCTGCTTTATTTATTTATTTTTGAGACAGAGTCTCACTCTGTCACCCAGGCTGGAAGGCAGTGGCACAAACATGGCTCACTTCAGCCTCGACCTCCTGGGCTCAAGTGATCCTCCTGCCTCCACCTCCTGAGTAGCTGGGACTATGGGTACATGCCATCATGCCTGGCTAATTTTTATATTTTCTTTGCAGAGACGGGGTCTCACTATCTTGCCTATGCTGGTCAAGAACTCCTGGGCTCAAGCGACCTGCCCGCCTTGGACTTCCGAAGTGTTGGGATTACAGATGTGAGCCATAGTGCCCAGCCGGATTCTGCTTCTTGCAACTAAGAGCATCTTCATAAGACTCCACAAGTTTCTGTGTCAAAACCAAAGCAAAAGGGTTCCAAAGCATAGACTCTCCAAATGATGTCATCAATATGAGAAGGTCATCTACTCATAATCACTGAGGCTCCCATTGATGACAATACACCAACCAAGAGAGGCTGACATCTAGGGAGGGGCATGAACAAACACCTGAGGGTTTGGTGGAACACCACACAGGGCAGGCTGGAGAGGGGAGCACAGATGAACTAGAGAGAAAAACACCAGGGTTACATGTCCACACAGCACACATGGTATTCAATATTTACCGAACTCTTTCCTCTGTGGAAAGATGGCTCTGCTGATAGGTTCATCACAACAGTGCTTATGAATAAATATTAGTTGGTAATATTAGAAATCGGGTAATGCCACATAATTTAAAAATCCAGATTGACAACTTCTTTTGACAAATGGTAAGACCTGGAAATTCTGGGCTTGATTTCCTCCATGGCAACATTTGGCCAAAGCAGGGCAGAGTGGGTCCTTATTCCAATGAGGTTTGTGGTCTCTGGTTCACCCAAATGTATGTACGACCAGCCAGACTCTGGGAGTGAGTCCTATTATCTGAGTGAGCAAACCTTGATTTAAGTGGTGCCAGCGAAGAGACACAACCAACACAAACAGAAACCCTGCTGTGGGCCAGGCAAAGTGCTTGACATTTAACACTCATTAATGTATAGAATTTCAACCTCTACACAAACTTATCAAGGGGGCATCCTCATTTTAACCACCAGGAAATGAAGGCCTGAGAAGTGATGTAACTCGCACAGGAGTTCTAATGCAGTTACACTCTGGATCGAAATCGTAGTTTATCTCTTACTAGCTGTATTACCTTAGAGAAGTTACTTGACCTTTCTGAGCCTCATAAGAAATGTCCTGACAGCGTTTAATCTGAAACTCTGAGAATAAAATCAGCCACTTCTGAGGCCCACAATTACTGTAGTCCCCATTTGTTTGAAAACCAACAGCTACGCTTTTCTGTAATCTATATATTTTCCCATTTAAAAAAATACACATTTTTAACGGGAGGAATATTACTGACCCATTTTAAAGAAGATAAATACAGGTAAAGTTAACACGTCACTTAACAAGCATACGGCAGAAAAATTCTCCAGAGCTGCTATAGGGGAAATAAAGAAAGAGAAGGAACCACTGGTTTCTGAGTGTCTTCTGCGTGCCTGGCACCCAGCGAGGCGCTTTAATTACACCAGTAATACCACTCACAGGCACTTTCTATATTCCAGGTATTGCACTAAGCACTTTACATAATCAGTTCTCATGATGCTTACATGAGGTGGGTGCTCTTAGCACTCCAACGGATGTTAGAGAAATAATAAATAACAAGATTCATAAGTGGCAGAACCAGACCCAAACTCAAAGCCCAAAGCGCTCAACCACTTAGCAATACAGATGGTACTACACACACTGTAAAGTGACAAATGGTGAGAAAACTTCCCACGCAGCCCATTTTCAATGGATCAGATGAGTGGGTACAAAAACAAAGAATCATGAAGCAGGCATGAAAACTCACTTGACTTCCAGAAAAAAATAATTTGAATAGAAGTAGTTAGAACTGCGGAATTGATAAACAGAAAGCATCTTAGAAGGTATCTGTGAACCACTGCTTATTTGAAACATGGGGAAACTAAGGAATGGATGTGCCCAAAGCCACACAGCTAGTTAATGCCAGACCTGGGCTTAAAACTCAGGACTCTGACTCCCAGGCCAGAGTGTAAGTGACCTGAACAAGGTTACTCACATAATAAATACCATATTATTCAAATGAACTTTTTCCCCAACGTGTCAATTAAAATTTCTTTTTAAATTATAACAACGAACAGAAAAAAATAAAATCCCAACTGGGAATTTTAAATTTATCTTAAAACCTGACCTGCGCCAGGTGTGTTGGCTCACGCTTGTAATCTCGGCAACTTGGGAGGCTGAGGCGGGAGCATTGTTGGAGCCCAGGAGTTTGAGACCTGCCTGGGCAACACAGTGAGAACGCATCTCTACAAAAAATTAACAAATTAACCGGGCATTGTGGTGTGTGCCTGTAGTCTCAGCTACTCGGGAAGCTGAGGCAGGAGGATCACTGGAGCCCAGCAGCAGTTCAAGACCAGCTTGGGAAATGCAGCAAGATCCTGTCTCTAAAGACAAAAACCACAAAAAACAAAAAACAAAAAAAGAAAACAGGAGTTATATTTGAAGAGAGCTGTACGTGGAGCACAATGATGATATTTACAAATACAGGATCATTTCTGAACCCCCAGAGACTATCAGAATAGTTTCAGAATTGACCCCTATCTAGTGGCAGCAAATAGTAGCAACGCTTCAGATGAAATAAAAAACATATTTAAAAAACGATCTCTTTGGAAAGCTTCTCTTCACATCCACTCTGACTGGATCCCCTTCCCACTACCTTCTCCCCTCATTGAACCCCAGGAATTCGAAGGCAATTACATGTGTTGGATAAAAACTCCCACCTCGGTCTCCAGCTGGCCTGTGTTTGCTCCCCAGCTGATAATAGTCAGTCCTCAGAGTGCAAGTGCTGATTACTGGTGGAAAGACTTTGTCCATCTGGTCAGTGGTTAAATGAGGAAGATCAGAAGGGAAGTGAGAATTGGCTATAAGCCAGAACTCTGGTTTCAAGGAGGGACCTGATGTGGCAGCCCATGATGGGGTTCAAGTCTATATGAGAACACTCCCCCAACCTGGCCCCCAATCCCACTGCCTGGTTTAGGAGATGAGAGAGGAGAGTAGGTTGGTAAGAAACCAAAAGGCAATTCAAGACAGGGCAGTATGGAACCATTCATAACAACTGGGGTCAGCTTAAAAGGCAACAGGAAATAGCTGCACAAAAAGACCAAAATCCCAGCCTACTTTGGTTTTGCTTTAGTTGTTCTTTGGAGCAGAAACATATGAAATTGGTAAGGAAGCAGCAAGCTTTTTAAAAATTTTTTCTTCTCTCTCTCGTTCCTTTTGACCTTTTCAAAAGCCTAGTGAGAAAGGGCCTGCTTCATAAAAATGCCTCCTCAGGATTTTCTGTGCAGTCACCTTCTAGAGTGAAATCTGCCATCTGGAAGGGTGAAAACCCAGCTATCTAAGTAGGTTTCATACTTCCAATTGAGCCCTACAATGGTCCAAAACTAAGAGCTTGATTGCTTTGTTCACCACTGTCTCTGCAGGGCCTAGAACAGTGCCTGGCACATGATGAGACTATGGTATATAAATATCTGCTGAGTTAAGAAACGTCTTAACTGTTCAGAACCCAGGCACAGCTAACACTGAAATACATTCACAAATGATTTTTTTTTTTTTCCACACAGGGTCTCACTCTGTCACCCAGGCTGGAGTACAGTGGCAGGACCACGACTCACTGCAGCCTTGACTTCCCCAATTCGAGTGATCCTCCCACTTCAGCCTCCCGAATAGCTGGGACTATAGGCAAGTGCCACCACACCTAGCTAATTTTTTGTACAGATGGGGATCTCACTATGTTGCCCAGGCTTGTCTTCAACCCCTAGGCTCAAGTAGTCCTCCTGCCTTGGCTTCCCAGAGTGCTGGCGTTACAGCTGTCAGCCACTGCATCTGGCTCACAAATGATTTAAATGGACAGAGCACAATCCAAAGTGAGGATGTTCCAGGCAACTCCCAAGCCTTGGCCCAGAAAAACTCACATAAAAAACACTCTTTCCACCCAGAGAACAAGGTGTGTTATTAAACTCCTCATCAGATGAGATATTCTGGAGGAACTGGAGAGCGGGAGAAGGATGTATCTAGGACATTCTTACTTTGGGATCTATTGAGTGGATGGAGTTTTATATTTCATCCTAATGATGTCAACCCTAACTGAACAGGGCCCCTTTATATCATCTCTGGGTGTTGACTGAATATGAGCTATTGACACTCCCGTTCAGAGAATGGCCTAGACTGACACAGATGTCTCCAAATGGAGTCAGCTGTGATTTTCCCTCAAGTTCTTTCAAGACAGTGCCTACCCTCCCAATGTGCAATCACTGGAGACTTCTTTTTTAAGTGTCAATAAATGATTCTACTAGCTTCTAGCAAACACTTACTACATGTCACACGAGTATGGAGTGCTTCACATGTGCAGTGACTTCTTTCATGCTGCCAACAACCCTACCAGGGAGAGTCATTGTTTAGATTTCTCTTTTTTTTTTTTTTTTTTTTTGAGATGGGGTCTTGCTTTGTTGCCCAGGCTGGAGTACAGTGGAATGAACATGACTCACTGCGGCCTCGACCTCCTGGGCTCAAGCAGTCCTCCCACCTCAGCCTCCTGAGTAGCTGGGACCACAGGCATGTGCCACCATGCCTGGTTAACTTTTTCTTTTTTTTTTTTTTTTGTAGAGATGGGGTCTTGCTTTATTACCCAGGCTGGTCTTGAACCCCTGGACTCAAGCAATTTTCCCATGTAGGCCTCTCGAAGTGCTGTGGTTACGGGCATGAGATTTCTGTTTGGATTTCATAGATGACCAAACTGAAGTGCGGAGAGGTTAAGTGGTGCCTGGTCATACAGTGATAAAGTTGGGTAGAATCTCAGGTTCCATCAGTCATACCAAAGTAGGACTCCTGTGCATCTCTTGAAGGTTCACTGGAAGTGGAGAAGGAAAAAGACAATGAGGGAGGAAGAAAAGCAGGCAGTGTAAAAGAAGCAAAGGAGGAAAGGAAACTGAACGAGGGAAGAGGGGAGGAATGACAAAGAAGAGGAGAATTCAGTTTGCCAAAGCTGAAATTGAATAGTTGAGTACTGTGCCTTAAGAGAAACGCAAACAAAAATAATAGCTGCTGACTGTGTGCCTGATAACTATCCCAAATCCTTTCATTCATACACAAGGGCCGTTATGGCCAGGCATGGTGGCTCACGCATGTAATCCCAGCACTTTGGGAGGCCGAGGTGGGCGGATCACCTGAGGTCAGGAATTTGAGACCAGCCTGGCCAACATGGTGAAACCCCATCTCTACTAAAAATACAAAAGAATTAGCCGGGTGCGGTAGCGCATGCCTGTAATCCCAGCAACTTGGGAGGCTGAGGCAGGAGAATTGCTTGAACCAAGGGGGTGGAGGTTGCAGTGAGCCGAGGTCGTGCCACTGCACTCCAGCCTGGGTGACAGAGCAACACTCAGTCTCAAAAACAAAAACAAACAGGAAAAAAAACCAAAACCAACAACCAAAAAAAACCAAACAACTCCCTCTCTCTCTCTCTCTCTCTCTCTCTCTCTCTCTATATATATATATATATATATATGCCTTTTAAATGAATTTTCATAACAAGTCTGTAAGGTGGATTCCATTACTACCTTCATTTTATGGATGAGAACATTGAGGCTCAGAAAAGGTACATGGCTGACCCATCCTACGAGGTAACAGGGCCAGGAAGAGGCAGAGTAGGATGTAAACCTAGGTGTTCTGACTCCAGAATCCATGCTCTTAACGGCTATATTGCTTCTGTACAAAGTGTTTCCTATCTCATACATCCTACATATTAAATCACATGTAGCTTAGGCACTTAATATATCACCTTGATTGCAAAGCCTAACACTGCTCTGAAAAGCTTGATCTAGACTCACCAAACCAGAGTTGGCTGGTTCAGGCCACTGTCTCAAAGCAAGGCCAGAAGAGGAGCAAGGTTTTACAATCACCATCCCTTGGCTACACTTCCTGGCCCCACGCTGAGGAAATATGGGCAGCTGCTAAAAATGGTGTCTATGTTTGCTATTGATCTTCCTTGGGCAGTCAGGATGGAATTAATCTTCACTTGCTGGGATGCTTCCATGGCTCTGTCATGCTTATGTGAACACTCAGGGTACAGGACGATATTTGTCAGTTGTGTGACCTCCTGGACCTGACTCCATATTACTCTGGGCTTAAGATGTAGCCTAGCACACATGTAATTAATTCAGTGTGGAAAAGCTCTGGATTATGTGTTTATTCATTCACTTAACCAATATGTGCTGAGCACTCTCTAAGTGCAAGCCCTGTTCTTGGTACTAATATACACCAGCTGATAAGACTGAAAGGGCATTATCTCTGGAGCTTGTCCTACAGTTCTCAACCTCATTGGTATTTGCAGCCAGATAACTCATTATCGTGGAGCATAGACCTGGGCACTATAGGGTGCTAAATAACACCCCTGACCTCTACCCACTAAATGTCAGTAGATCCTCCGCTATATGTCTCCAGACCTTGCCAAATGTCCCTCCGGGTGCAAAATCATCTCTTTAAGAACAACTGCTTTAGAGGTGAGGCGAAGAAAAGAAACTATTAACAATTAAACAAATACGGCTGGGCACGATGGCTCAAGCTTGTAATCCCAGCACTTTGGGAGGCCGAGACAGGTGGATCACAAGGTCAGGAGATTGAGACCATCCTGGCTAACACGGTGAAACCCCGTCTCTACTAAAAAAAAATAAAAAAACTAGCCGGGCGAGGTGGCGGGCGCCTGTAGTCCCAGCTACTCGGGAGGCTGAGGCAGGAGAATGGCGTGAACCCGGGA
>NW_012100432.1:1612858-1615746 GCF_000951045.1 Mandrillus leucophaeus
TAAACATTTAACCGCATGCTCCTTTCTGCCTGACAGAGTTTGGGAGAAAGTAAACAAGAAAGGCTGGCCAGTCAATGGACAGCCATTGTTGCAGCTCTAATGCCAACCTGGCAAGCAATTCCAGCCAGCTTCGGGCAGACATTCCCTGGGGAGGGCATTCTCATAAATGACAATCCCTTATCAGATTCTAGCCTGATCTCATAAGTCTGGTGAAAAGAAAAGCCAGGTTTTAAAGGAAGAAAGAAAAATAAAGAAGCAAAGCAACTTATTAAGCCTGGAGCTGAAGGTCACCAGGAGACACCAGCCTGGTATCAATGAGACATGCACAGGATTTAGAGTCGGGAGGTTTGGGTTTGTGTCCCAGCCCTGCTATTTATCTAGGAGACTATCATGGTCTCTCTAAATCTCAGTTTCTGCCCCTGTGAAATAGAAAGGATAAAAAATCAGTCTCATTTGGGTTTGCTTCTTGTATTAAGGCAGGTTGAACTTACAAACTCTACCTTAGAAGTACAGATGATAATTGTATCATCAGTAATACACCATTTATTGAGTATAGGTTAGGTGTTAGGGTCTGTGCTAAGTGCTTGACATGTATTACCAGTTTAGCCTTACCCTCGTGCCGTGAGTACTATTATTAGAGGAAATAATGTCTAAGCTATTGAGTGCTATCCTGTTCTCCAGAAATGGTTATTTTAATTTGCTTAAGTGCTTATTTTTCCCAAGAAAAAAGTTTTCCTAGATTATTATTATTTAAGACAAGGTCTCTCTCTCTATCACCCAGGCTGGAGTACAGTGGTATGACCCTAGCTCACTGTAGCTTCAGCCTCCTGGGCTCAAGCAATCCTCCCACCTCAGCCTCCCAAGTAAATGGAACTACAGGTGCACACCATCACACCTGGCTAATGAATTTTTTTTTTTTTTTTTTTTTTTTTTGTAGAGACAGGGTCTCACTACGTTGCCTAGGCTAGTCTTGAACTCCTGGGCTCAAGTGATCCTCCTGCCTCAGTCTCCCATAGTGCTGGGATTATAGGCATGAGTCACCATGCCCAGCCTCTTCTACATTATTAAGACACTAAGCTGTCATATTTAAGCTGACAATCAACCCACCAGTTAAACCCTGGAGAGACCCAAAAACCTAATAGCTGGGGATTCATTTAATCTCATTTTTCTAGTGATAATCAACAGACTAAATTACAACCACCATTTTTAGCTGTCCATATGTCCAAAGCCGGGGAAGGAAGGTGGTAAACTCTAACACCTTATTTGATTGTGACCAGTCATGTCTTGGGCAAGGATACCTTTGTTCTTACCTACATAAAATGCAAGTTAATATGTGTTGATGGCTTTGTCTATGTCATCGGCTTTTACATACATTTTCTCCATTGAGCTCTCAAACCTACCCTGTGAAGCAGATAGTTTCCACAATCTCAGATTCCAGGAGGTTGAGAATAACTTGTCTGAGGTCCCACAGTTTACAAGGCGCTGGGCCAAGCTCAAAAAGGTGCTCAACAAACAACATGAGAGAGAAAAATCAGGGCATATATCTACATGGAAGAAACTGCAGTGAAAAGCAAGATTCTCTTTACATTCTGACTGTGCTTTTCCAATTAGAAACTCCTATTAGGCACCAAGAACAGACTGTCAAATGTTTATTTTCAGAAAAACATGCAGGATATTTCTGCTGTTCCTCTCCCAAAAGAAACAGCCTCGTTGCTTAAAACCAGTTGTTAGGCTGTATTTTTAGACGTCATGGTACAGTATCAATGAGTCAAAAATAAAAAATAAAAAAAAAATGGGAGGGCACAGATACTGTAAACAGGAAAAGTCACAAAAATGGAACCAACAAAAGCTGAGAGCACAGCCTGTGGGTTGGGGGTGGGGGGATTTTCATTTTCATCTGCAGTTCAGGTTAACCAGAAATGAAAGTGCTCCAGTCGCCTTGTAGAAAATGGAAATTTTGGCTTCAGTGATTATGCAAGTAGCAGACACCCTGTGGTCCGGAAACTTTTTGCTTTGCCAACTGTCAGTTTTCTCTTTTCCCGTGAAAAACAACCTGTAGGAAGGTGCAGAAAAGTACTGTGTCTTTCAAAAACTTAAAAGTCTCAAGTGTAACTTGTGTGAAGAGATATTGAAAATTAACTGCAGTACTTGTAATTTAAAGATATTCTAGGTATTGTCTATTCATGGTATAATACATTTGGAAATCCTGGGGTCAATGGAAGCCACTCACAAAGCAAACAAATCACACACTTAGTCCTGAGAACCTAAGAATTAGCAAAAATTAATGAGAAAATCAGAATCGACTTTACATTAATTTTGGAGTACATGCTTACTGTCAGAGTTTTCACGTTTCAATTTTTCATCAACCCTGTTAGAATGTCTCTGATTTATGCTTTCCAAGTCTCTTTATTTTTTGTGACTCGTGTATAGGTAGAGGCTGATATAAGCCCTCCTTAGGGAATTTATAATTAAGACAAACGGATTGTATGAGGTCCAGAGTCCTAGCCTATCTCTGATTTGTTGGTAGAAACATTGTATTTGGGTAAGGGTTTTAGAAAAGCATCACCAAATTGTAAAAACAGAAAAGTCAAACTCATTTGGGACATACAGAAAAATTCTTAATCTTAACATCCAGGATTTGTTTCACTATCACAGAAGAAATATTTCCTCTCAACTTACAGGATTCTATTATTTCGTTATGAAACTTCCTTGACGCCTAATGCAGGCTGTGTTTTCAAATGCGATGCAGACATTTTTTGAAGCTAATGTGGGATTCAAAGATTTAAAAAAGGCCGGGCGCGGTGGCTCAAGCCTGTAATCCCAGCACTTTGGGAGGCCGAGACGGGCGGATCACGAGGTCAGCAGATCGAGACCATCCTGGCTAACAC
>NW_012100432.1:1619066-1619642 GCF_000951045.1 Mandrillus leucophaeus
AGTAGCTGGGACTACAGGCGCCCGCCACCACGCCCAGCTAGATTTTTTTTTTGTAATTTTTAGTAGAGACGGGGTTTCGCTGTGTTAGCCAGGATAGTCTCGATCTCCTGACCTCGTGATCCGCCCGTCTCGGTCTCCCAAAGTGCTGGGATTAGTTAAAAATAAATTTATTATTATACTTCAAGAAATCCGCAGTGCATAGCTCATTGATGAAGGTCTCCTGACCTTGGATGGCAACTGTAATATCAGATCCTCCATGTCATTTGCCTTTCCAGCTCTTTTGCCACTGGAATGTAAGTTCCAAAAACGCGGAGATTTGTTTCATTTCCTGGTGTTTTCCTAGCCCCTAAGATAGTGCCTAGCTCCTCCTGGGGCTCAATAAATATTTGTGGAATGAACGAATGAGTCAATCTTCCTTCATTTCCATCTCCTGCTCCATTTCTGAGTTTTCTACCAATTTCTTCTTTGAAGCTGAGTGACTCCTTTGTCTTTTTTTTTTTTTTAAATATTGTATATATTCAAGGTATACAACATTATGTTTTGATTCTTTTGCCTTTTTTTTTTTTTTTTTTTTTT
>NW_012100432.1:1623076-1624658 GCF_000951045.1 Mandrillus leucophaeus
AAAAAAAAAAAAAAGATTTAAAAAAAAACAAAACTGGAAGCCACAGGTCAGGAGAACACAGAAATATGAAAAAGGAGTCAAAAAAAACCACATTTCTTGGCAAGCACCAGGGAATACAACTGGGGGGAAAGATCTTTTGAGAGACAGAATGATGGTGGAGAGTCGGCTCTTGGCCACTCACAAAAGTCCACTGTCCCATTTTCAAGCTGGTTGTTAGGTACAACCAATATTAAAGTACATGAACTTACAATGACATAAATTGCATTAAAAGCAAAGGTAAAAAAACTTCACTTTCCAATTGTTTTATTACTACATTTACTATGACCTTTGCTCTTGTGGTTATTGTATCTGCATGGCAGTAATACCATTTAATAATATGCTACTGCTCATCTCTTCCCAGATCAGTAAGTCAGTCAAGGTGAGAGTATTTATACCACAGAAAATGGCAAGTGCTGCAAATCAGTGTCCTTTTTTCCCCCAGAGCTGGTTGTGTCAGAGGTGTTTGCACTGGAGTGACTCCATCTTGAATAGGACCTGGGTAAAATAAGGCTGAGACCTACTGGGCCGCATTCGCAGAAGGTCAGGCATTCTTAGTCACAGGATGAGATAGGAGGTCAGCAGGGCTGGTATCACGAGATACAGGTCATAAAGACTCAGCTGATAAAACAGGACGCAGCAAAGAAGCCAGCCAAAACCCACCAAAACCAAGAAGGTGAGGAAAAAAGACCTCTGGTAGTCCTCACTGCTCATTATACGCTAATTATAATGCAATAGCATACTTTAAAACATTCTCACCAGCACCATGACAGTTTACAAATGCCATGGCAACGTCCAGAAGTTACACTATATCATCTAAAAAGGGAAAGAACCCTCATTTCTGGGAACCGCCTGCCCGTTTCCTGGAAAATTCATGAATAATCCACCCTTTTTAGCATATGATCAAGAAATAATCATAAAAATAACCATCTAGCAGCTCTCGGTGCTACTCTGCCTATGGAGTAGCCATTCTTTTGTTTCTTTACTTCTCTAATATACTTGCTTTCACTTTACTCTATGGACTCATCATAAATTCTTTCCTGCTTGAGATCTAAGAACCCTCTCTTGGGCTCTGGATCAGGACCACTTTCCGGTAACAGCTGAGAAACATTTACCAGCATGCCAGTGGAGAAAGTGATAGTCAGAACACTCAGGATGTGGAGGCCACTGAAAGACCACGTGATAAAGATGAACAGAGGTTTCAGGTTTAGAGAGAATTGTGTTCGAAGCCCAGCTTACTTAACTTTAGTAGGACTTACTATTTTGAATCTCTAAAATAGATTTACTAATACCTTCCAGGGTTGTTGTGCACAGAACTTGGCAAACAGAGACCAGCATAAAGGTGACTGTTACAATTTATTCTTTTATTTTTATTTTTATGTTTTGAGACAGAGTCTCACTCTGTCACCCAGGCTGGAGTGGAATAGCGCAGTCTCTGCTCACTGTAACTTCTGCCTCCCAGATTCAAGCAATTCTTCTACCTCAGCCTCTCAAGTTGGCTGAGACTACAGGCATGCACCACTATGCCCAGCTTTTTTTTTTTTTT
>NW_012100432.1:1629613-1654987 GCF_000951045.1 Mandrillus leucophaeus
TTTTGAGATGGAGTCTCACTCTGTCACCCAGGCTGGAGTGCAATGGGGCGATCTCAGCTCACTGCAACCTCTGCCTCCTGGTTTCAAGCGATTCTCCTGTCTTAGCCTCCTGAGTAGCTGGGATTACAGGCGCACGGAAATATACCTGGCTAATTTTTGTATTTTCAGTAGAGACAACGTTTCACCATGTTGGTCAGGCTGGTCTTGAACTTCTGACCTCGTGATCCACCCGCCTCAGCCTCCCACAGTTCTGGGATTACAGGCGTGAGCCACCGTGCCCAGCTGCCTTGTTTTTTTTTTTTTTTTTAATTATCTATGTATTTTACAATAGAGACAGGGTCTCACTATGTTGCCCAGTCTGGTTTTGAACTCCTGGGCTTAAGTGATCCTCCTGCCTCAGCCTCCCAAAGTGCTGGGATTACAGGTGTGAGCCACCATGCCCGGCCTCTTTTGCCACTTAATTGCTAGATGCCTCCCAGTTGTGTTGCTGCTATCTTTCTGGAATCTTTTCCCTGCTGAAGGCGGCTGCCATGACCTTAAAGCACCGGTGGAAGACGTTTCCAGCTTTTTCATTCACAAGCAGATTTGAGCACATGTCATTATGCTCTG
Organism: Mandrillus leucophaeus; assembly: GCF_000951045.1. Lineage (NCBI taxonomy): Eukaryota > Metazoa > Chordata > Mammalia > Primates > Cercopithecidae > Mandrillus > Mandrillus leucophaeus. The sequence goes on from NW_012100432.1 coordinate 1,630,223, forward strand.
TCGGCAAGTTTCTCCCACTTCTGTTCTGCTCTGTTCTAATCTCAGTTCCGTTCTGCCTCCATCAGAAGGGACGTGTCTTGTGAGAGGAAATCTCACCCAACACTCAAGGCTGTATCCAGGGAACCAAATATTTTCCCCTGTGTCCCTATCTCAAAGCTGTTTCTTAGACTTGCTCTTGAATAGTATTTCTGAAGGGTGGGGAGGGTGGAGTGGGGTCACTTAAAAAAGCTTTGGTGCTTCTGGTAAGAGTGGCCTGGACAGGGGATTATGCAAACTCATAGAGGAGTCATTAAATTCCAGAATTTGAAATTTCGATCACTCTTGCTTTAGGCAGGGGGATAACACTGGATGCAGCTGGCCACTCAGCCCCTCGGCACAGGGCTGTGCTTGGGAGCAGTCCCCGGGGAGTCAGACAGGTATGATATCTGATCCTGGCCCGCCCTCTAACTAAAGCTGGTGACTTTAGGCAAGCCATGTATCCTGTCTGAGTGGCAGCTGTGAAATGGAGATAATTTTGCCTAGTGCACTGTTAGCATTCTATACTATTACTTTTTAAAGTACGGTGTATTATTTAAGAAGTGTGAGGGTCAAGAGCACAGACTTGGACTGAAATCCCAGCTCTGCTCTATACCACCTGTATGACCTTGTATCGCTTACCTCACTTCTCTTGACCCTTGGTTTTCTTGTCTGAAAATGGAGAAACTCAGAGCACACTCACTTCCCAGGGCTGGGTGGCTCACGTGAGATAAGATATATAAAATATTTGGCAGAGTACACACTCTATAAATGGTAATATTAATAATTGTTAATAATATTATACTTTTCACTAATAAAAATCAAGCAATTGGCTGGACGTGGTGGCTCATGCCTGTAATCCCAGCACTTTGGGAGGCCAAGGTGGGCGGATTGCTTGAGGCCTGTCTCTTATACACATCTAGATGTGTATAAGAGACAGGTTCAAGACTAGCCTGGTCAAGATGATGAAACCCTGGTTCTACTAAAAATACAAAACTTAGCCAGGTGCGGTGGCTGGCGCCTGTAATCCCAGCTACTTGGGAGGCTGAGGCAGAGAATTGCTTGGACCCAGGAGGCCGGAGGTTGTAGTGAGCCGAGATCATGCCATTGCACTCCAGTCTGGGTGACAGTGAGACTCCATCTCAGAAAAAACAAACAAACAAACACCAAGCAATTGATACAGACTCCTTCAGGATGAATGCTCCCAAAGGCCATGTTCAGGTGCCGGGCAGGTGGTGAGCAGGTTCCACTCTGTCCCTGGACCTTGCAGAAGAGAAGGGAGCAGGCAGGTCTGGCCACATACAAACCTAGTCTGAAAACAACAACAACAACAACAAAAACAAACCTAGTCTGAATGTTCCATCATCACCTCGCCTGTCTGGAGTGCCTTAAATTTCTAGTGCTTTCACCTCTATTTCCTCTTTTGAACTTTACAAGGAGTCTCAATGTGCCAGAAATGTCATACCCCCATTTTACAGATGAGGTCACTGAGGCGCAAAGAAGCAGCTACTCAGAGAGGGCACATGGCTTGCCCGAAGTCACCGGCTACTTAGAGGGAGGTCAAGATCAGGTATCATACCTGTCTGACTCCCCAGGGACTTCTTCCTACCTTGTGGTCACAAAGGTAAATGAGACAAGACTCCTGATAGCTGTTCCTTTCTTTCTTTTCTTTTTCTTTATTTATTTTGAGACAGGGTCTCACTCCATTGCCCAGGCTGGAGTGCAGTGGTGCGATCATGACTCACTGCAGCCTTGAACTCCTGAGCTCAAATGATCTTCCTACTTCAGCTTCCCCAGTAGCTAGGACTACAGGTGTGCACCACCACACTTGGCTACTTTTTTTTTTTTGTAGAGATGGGGTCTCGCAATTTTGCCCAGGCTATTCTCAAACTCCTGGGCTCCAACAATCCTCCCGCCTTGGCCTCCCAAAGTGCTGGGATTACAGGCATTATCCACGGTGCCCAGCCAGGAACTCCATTTTTCTATCGCCTCAAACCATCTCCTGGTCCTTAACAAGAGCATTCACCAAAAAGCAGAGTTTAAAAATATCAAACTAAGATATAAGCCAGTTCCTGTATGCAATGCTTCATCTTGTGCCTTTTACAGTGGGAAGCCTTTCCATCACATTAAACTAGAATTGTAAGCTGAATGCAGCTCTCCCAAACCAGGGATGCTTTTGGGAATCTGCAGTGCTCCATCGTTATGGTCTTGGCTGCCTCGATGGCTCAGCCTGCCAGTCCCTGAAGCCTTTTATTAGACTGCTGTAGTCAATGAAAAAAATACACACTTTTAAAAAAATTGGAGAATTCGGCAACAGTCCTGGAGATAAAAGCTCTGGTTTTTCTGGCTTGTGAACTATTCCAGCTACTGTCAGAGTCCTGAAGGCTTTAGTGCACTGGCGCAAGGAAGAGTTTCATCAAAGAGAAATGATTTGCTTAAACAAGAAAAGGGAATCCCGTGGTGCAGACAGGGATGGATCGTGGAGAAAAAAGATATGAACCTGAAAAAGTCAAATGAGCCAGATCACCCCCAGATTTCCATGAATATTTTGGTTGAGAATTAGAAATCCTTGTAGAACTTTCAGTTTTTTTCCATTACAATGGTCTCTGTGTTACAGCCAATTTGAGTTCTGGTTAGTTGCTACAGAAATTCATAGGTACCTCTTCTGCAGCACAGGAGTAAGGTATTAATTAAGCTTTAATAACATAGGGGACAATCTGGACTGTTTTTTCCCTGTAATTGGCAATTACTCTATTTTATCATTCTTTCTTCTGATTACATAATAAAATATCCAATTTCCATCAAATCGTGAACATGGTCCATTTTGCTGGCTTCATTCATTGTTTTGTTGGCTTTCCAGCGAATGACTATTTTTTGAGCACCTATTCTGTGCCAGGTTTTTGAGGATAAAGTAGTGACTACACAGTTTTGTTGGGGAGACGGTGAGGGTGGGTGTCAGATAATTGAATCTTATGCCATAATTGAAGTGACCAGAAATTATTTTTCTTTTATTTACAGATCATGAGATATGTCATTTAAAGCAAACTTCCCACTTTCCCAAGACAGCAGAGGCAAGGCTAAAAAAGGGAAAATCTCTTGCATCCATCTCTAACAGGTCTCTCTACAATAACAGAAGTGTCTAGAGTGTGCTGGCCACTGGATATGGCTAACACTCTTAAGATAATGAGTCTATGATCAGGTGTGTCAGCCTCAAGGAGAGGCTCCAGAAGAAGACAAAGCAGGCTGGCTTCACATCCTCTTTAATCACTGACTCTGTGGCCTTAGACACTTAACTAAGCTTTTTGAACCCCAGTCTCATTTGTAAAATGGGGGGATGATGTTACCCATAATCCTTAGCATAAAATCGCCACTGAGGTCCCCCTCCCTCTCTTCCTCCTGGTGGTGATAGCCATGGGAGAAAATAAAATGATGGGGAGGCCAGGTGCGGTGGTTCACGCCTATAAATCCCAGCACTTTGGGAGGCGGAGGTGGGCGGATTGCTTGAGGCCAGGAGTTCAAGTCCAGCCTGGACAACATGGTGAAACCCTATCTCTACAAAAAAAAAAAAAAAAAAAAAAATTAAAAAAAATACAATGTGGGACTGAAATTAAATGATCTGGGGAATTTAGGGGGAAAATTTTGCTTCTTCACTGTGCCTTTTGTATAACTCAGAGGTTAAGCACTGTCATCTGTAGGCCCAGTTAACTGTGACAGCATTCTTCCTGCTGGGTACCTTCCATTCAATGACCCCTGGGTTTCAGTAGTTGCTAAATAGGGGATTTGAAATCTGAGCACCTGAGTCCAAATCTTAGCTCCACTGCTTTATCCACTGTGTAATTAGCATCCATTCACATATTCACAAATATTCATCAAGCTCTTATTGTGTTCCAGAGTTTATAATAGGCTCTGGGGACTCAACAGTGACACAAGCCAGAGAGTCAAGCGCTCCTCTCTCAAAGACTTGCCAGCGAAGCAGAAAGCCAGAAAACAAGCAAATCAAGCAACATACAGGGTGATTTCAGATCGTGTTAAGTACCATGAAAATGAGAATACAGACTAATGTGATGGGGAGAGTTGTTATTTTAGACAGAGCAGGCTGGGTCAGTGGTTTACACCTGTAATCCCAGCACTTTTGGAGGCCGAGGAAGAAGGATCGCTTGAGCCCGGGAGTTTGAGGCTGCAGTGACCTATGAGTTATGCCCTGAGCTATGAGCTATGGTCACACCACTGCACTCCAGCTTGGGTGACAGAGTGAGACACTCTCTAAAATGCTATAAATAAAGCAGTTAGGAAAGGGCTATTTGAGGAGGCAACATTTAGTCAGAAATAGCAATGATGAGGATTCAGCCTTGGCAGATCTGATAAAAGCATGTTACAGACAGAGGTCAACAAGTGCAAAGGCCCTGAGGCAGAACATACTTGGGTTAAGACATTGTTGCATAACTTTTTTTTTTTTTTCATTATTGCACTTTTTTTTTCCCCCCGAGATGGAGTCTTGCTCTGTTGCCCAGGCTGGAGTGCAGTGGCGTGATCTCGGCTCACTGCAACCTCTGCCTCCCAGGTTCAAGCAATTCTCCTGCCTCAGCCTCCTGAGTAGCTGGGATTACGGGCACGCAACACCATGCCCGACTAATTTTTGCATCCTTGTGATCTGCCCACTTCGGCTTCCCAAAGTGTTGGGATTACAGGCATGAGCCACTGCACCTGGCCCCATAACTGCACTCTTAAGGAGCCTTTCTAGGCACCTTTTCCCCCCCAATACCTTCCTCCCCCATGAAATGTTAATACCACAGATATACTTTATATCTTATCTGCTGGGCAGGACAGACTTGTGGTTTTTTTGTTTTTTGTTTTTTGTTTTTTGAGACAGAGTCTCACTCTGTCACCCAGGCTGCGATCTCAGCTCACTGCAACCTCCACCTCCTAGGTTCAGGTGATTCTCCTGCCTCAGTCTCCTGAGTAGCTGGGATTACAGGTGCATGCCACCATGCCCAGATAATTTTTATATTTTTAGTAGAGACAGGGTTTCACCATATTGGCCAGGCTGGTTTTGAACTCCTGACCTCAAGTGATCTGCCCACCTCAGCATCCCAAAGTGCTGGGATTATAGGTGTGAGCCACCACACCCCGCTGAGAACTGAGTTTTGAAGGGATGAAATTTTAATACCGAAGATTTTCTTTACCCCTCAAGAACCAATTACAACTTCCCTTGGGGGTGAAGTCACCCTATGGAGAATGCACAATATAAGAAGAAAAAGAAAAGGCAACAAATGTGGCTGCAGCTTGGTCACCAAGAGGGAGAGAACAAGAGACAAGCTTAGAGTTAATGAGGGGCTCATCAGTGGTTCTTGAAATGTGGTCTTAGGACTGACAGCAGCATCAGCTGGAGCCTGTTAGGAATACAGAGTGGCACCCGGCAATCTGTGTGTTCACAGCCTTCCAGGTCACTCTCATGCCTGCTGAAGTCTGAAACCACTGGGCTAGATTCATGCACTGCATTGTAGGCCATAGTAAGAAGTATACAGTTTGTTTCAAATGCAGCAAAAAGCCAATGGAGGCTTTTAGGCATGGAGAAGATAATCTGGGGCTATTTATAAAGGATAAGTCTGCTTACTGTGAGGAGACCAGACTGGAGTGGGTGAGGCAAAAATGGAAGAATGAGAAATAATCCAAAAGGCTTTTTGCACTGGTACTCATCTGTAAAATGGGCATGCAAACACGACCAACTTCATAAGGTTGTTGTGAGGATCAAATGAGTGAATACCCACAATGGCTTGGCCAGGTGTGGTGGCTCACTCCTGTAATCCCAGCACTTTGGGAGGCCGAAGTGGGTGGATCACATGAGGTCAGGAGTTCGAGACCAGCCTGGTCAACATGGAGAAACCCAGTCTCTACTAAAAGTACAAAAAAATTAGCCAGGCATGGTGGCGCATGCCTGTAATCCCAGCTACTTTTGGAGGCTGAGGCAGAATTGCTTGAACCTAGGAGGCAGAGGTTGCAGTGAGCCAAGATCATGCCACTGCACTCTAGTCTGGGCGACAGAGTGAGACTGTCTCAAAAAACAAAAACAAACACACACAATGGCAAAGACATGAAATCAACCTAAATGTCCATTAATGGTAGAACAGATAAAGAAAGTGTGTCACATATATACCATGGAATACTACGCAGCCATAAAAAAGTGAGATAATGTCCTTTGCAATAACATGAGTGGAGCTGGAGGTCATTATCATAAGCAAATTAATAAAGGCACAGAAACCCAAACACTGCATGTTCTCACCTGTAAGTGGGAGCTAAACATTGAGTACACATGGACACAAAGAAGGGAACAACAGACACCAAGGCCTACTTGAGGGTGGAGGGTAGGAGGAGGGTGAGGATCAAAAATCTACCTATTGAGTACTATGCTTATTACCTGAGTAACAAAATAATATGTACACCAAACCCCCATGATACTCAATTTATCTACAGAACCAACCTGTACATGTACTCCTGAAACTAAAATAAAAGCTAAAAAACAAAAAACACCAATAAAACCAAATTAGTGAATAGCTATAAATAACTTAGCACAGTGCCTGGCACAGAGTAAGCATCCAATACCTATTAAAACTATTCTTCTCTGCCCCTTTGTTCTTTCTCCCAGAATCCTCATGGGTTAATATCCAAGCACAGATCCCTACACACCCGCTGCCATTTGCTTTAGATTCCTCTATTTATGCCAGTGTGACTGACTCAGCTGGTCTGTGGGCTGGTAAAAGTGTAACATGTTTGCAAGCCTGCTTCAGGTCATGGTGAAGGTCCTGGTGTTCTGTTCAGTTTCCTTTCATTTTCTTTATTTTTTTTTCTCTTATGAGATTTAACTATTGGCCTAGAAAGTGAAACTTAATGTCAAACCTGAGTTTTATAATCAGTTCTATCATTAACTTTGGACAGTTTTTGCATCCATAAAATAAGAAGTTCCACATGTGGGGAGGCGACAGTGGAGAGTCAAGCATGGACTTTGGAATCAGGAAAACCTGTGTGCGAGACCTAACTCTGACACTAGCCCATGGGACTCTGGGCAACTCGTTTAATCCCTTTTAGTCTGTTTCTTTATCTGAAAAATATGGATAATGACAGTATCTGTCCCACAGAATTGAGAAGGCAACAGGAGAATTCGTGGAAAGCACCCAGCACAGTGCCTGGCACTCAGCGTTAGCCATGATGACTATTAATTACTGAACCTGTCACAGGAACGATGTAGCTACATGAACCATTAAGAAAAATAAATGTATCCCAGAACTTAAAGTATAATAAAAAAATGAAAACAAAAAAGGCAAATATAGTCCTGCAGGCCTCTAAAAAGGCGGAAAACATTTTGACTTGGGAGAGACGTCCATGGGACAAGTCAGCAAAACAGATGAAATATCCCCAGGCAGCCTGCTCTCCACATCCACAATATTAAATTGATGTGAAATAATCCAGCCAGCTCAGGAGAACACCCTTCAGTGGCTTCATATCACAGGCATGCAGGTCCCCTGAGAGAGGATTCTTGACGGGGCAGTTTAACTTCAGAGGCAACCAGTTAGGTTCTGATTGAACCTAATTCAATCAGAAAAAAGCTCCCATCCCCGAGGCGGCCTACTAAGCCCTGCACTGCGTGGTTCCTGCCCACTCTTCCCCTGGTCTTGTGTTAATTTCCTCTTACTCCCTGGGCCCCAGCCACATTGCCTTCCTCTGTAAGATCTCCTTTCTAGCTCAAGGCATGAGGGGGTGGGGAAAGTGCCTGACTAACCCAACTCATCTCTAAAAACATAGATTAAAAGTCATTATTTCTGTTTTTTATTTTTGTTAAACTTTTAGGCTCAGGGGTACATGTACAGGTTTGTTATAAAGGTAAAGTCACATCATGGGGGTTTAGTGTACAGATGATTTCATCACACAGGTACTAAGCATATAGTACAGTACCTGATGGTTATTTTTTCTGATACTCTCCCTCCTCCCACCCTTTACCCTTGCCTTGGTGTCTGTTGTTCCCCTCTTTGTGTCCTGTGTTCTCATTATTTAGCTCCCACTTATAAGTGAGAACATATGATATTTGGTTTTCTGCATTAATTGGCTAAGGATAATGGCCTCCAGCTCCATCGATGTTTTTGCAAAGGATGTGATCTTGTTCTAAAAGTCATGTTTTCACAGGAGCCGTCGTGCAGTGGTTATGGGTGAAGATCCTGCAGTCAGACCACCCAGGGTTCAAATCATGGCTTAGATGCTTTGCCAGTGTCACCACCATGGGCAGACGACTTCATCTCTTTGTTACCTGGTTTCCTGATCTGCATCATGGAGGTAACACACCATGAGGTTTAAGTGAGCTGATGCACACAGAGTGTTATGAATAGTTTTGGGTTCCATAGCTCTTACTATGAGCTTAATTGTCTTTTAGTTCTCTATACTTCTTTGTTGCATCAGTTTTCACAATTGTATTTAAATAATGATGTATTTTGTTATTTAATGTCTGCCTCTAGGTACTTTGTCTTGCTAACCACTGTACTCTCAGCTTATTGCAAAAGAGGCTACTCAATAAAAAACAAATAAAAAATGGAGTCACAAAATAAAAAAAAAGGAGTTGCAAAAAATAATTTTAAAATGGAGTTGCATATAAAATAAAAAAATTAAAAATGGAGTTGCATATTCATTTTACAAAAATTGGGAAGACACCATGGCACTCTTTTTCATACATAATAGTTAAAAGATCACTGACTGATCAATGGTTTCTTTCAAAAAGAAGGAAAAAAGAATACTGTAAAGCAAGACGAGTGAGGCTCCTTGGACCTCAGTCCTTGTTCTAATGAAGAGGGCTGTTTGCATCTCAAGGTGGGCACTAGGAGATGTGCAGTTACCACGAACAACCTCCTATTCTTCCAACTCAAATGCAGTGGTTACTGAAAAAAAATCTCTGCAGATTTACAGATGAATCCCCTAAAGCCAGATGACTGTTCTAATGGTGAATACAGCAATTACTTTCAGGTCCCACTAGAGTGACCTCACTCTCAACTCAACACAAGGCCAAATACCAAGAGGGAATCTGCCTCCTCTGCACCTGGTGTTGCTAAAGGTATGATTCCTGCTCCCAGAGGAACAGTATAAATAGCTGCAGGAGTGGAGGTGGCAAGGCTTGCTCTTACATTCTAAATACTTTCCATAGAGCCCATGTCACCACACTTCTGGCAGGCTCAAATACAGTTAGATGCTAAAGAGTTCCAGAAAACCTTGTTTCTTGGGCATTGCTATTATTCGTAGTCCCTCCAAAATTCAGGTGTTGCCAATGTCTGTAGTATTAAGAGGCAGGGCCTTTAGGAGGTGATTAAGCCTTGAAGGTTGCTCTCTCTCCTTAATGGGATTAAAGCCCTTATAAAATAGACTTCATGCAGCATTTGGCAAGCTTGCCTTTTCGCCTTTTGCCATGTGAGAATACAGCAAGATGGCCCTTAACAAATTGAGTGCCAGCCCCTTGATCTTAGATGTCCCAGCCTCACACTGTGAAAAATAAATTTCTGCTCTTTATAAATTACTGAGTTGCAGTTACTCTGTTGTAGCAGCATAAAACGGACTAAGACAGGCATCACACACAAAGGCCAAATAGTTTCTCACCATTTCTCTGAAAGATACACACAGCTCACTTAGGGCTGTAGTTCTTAAGCTGTGACCTCTCTCAGGTCTACTAATGACATTAGAGAAGCTTGCAAATACTTCCCCCCATAAACATAGGCAAAATATGTTAATGAGAATCTTTCCAGGAAGACTTTTTATAACTTCCTGGACCCAGATTTGTATTCGGTCCATGTCCTTAAAGTGATTGAGAAACAGGTCCTTAAAAAGATGAACACTTGACCTGAAGGCAAGACCAAAGTCTGCAATGGACATACTGTGATTACTTATTTGTGAACTTTTGCCCAGTGAAATCCAGACAAAGTGCAGAGTCAAGTGATCTCATGTGTCCAAATGACAGAACGCCGATGGGATATCCAGACACTGTCAAGATGCAGAGAGATTCGGATGTGGGCTAATGAATAACTGGTTTCTATTTATATTATTATGAACATTACAGGCCCTGAAAAAAGATTACCCATTCATTACTTTGTACACTCAATCTTCTGATCGTGTCTAAATATTTTTATGACACCACTGTCATCATTTGCCATATTTGGGATAGTTGTATGATAATATTATGAAACAAAAGTAACTGCCACTTATTAGGTACTTCAGTGCCTGATGCTAGCTCTAACCCCCTCAATAACATTAAAATGTAGTTTTAATTCTAAATTGATAATAGTCTATATCATCTATAGTGATTAGATCAGGGTAATTAGTATACCCATCATTTCAAACATTTATCATTTCTTTATGTTGGGAACATTCAATATCCTCCTATTTGAAACTATATATTAGTGCTAACTACAGTCACCCTATAGTGCTATAGAACACTAGAACTTATTCCTCCTGTCTAGCTGTAATTTTCCATCCTTTAACAAATACTAGAGGCTAGGAAGGGTGGGGGAAGAAGGGATAGGGAGAGATTTGTTAAAAGGTAGTTTTAAAATATTTTATTTTATTTTTAGAGACAGGGTCTTGCTCTGTCACCCAGGCTGGAGTGCAGCGGCACAATCCACAGCTCACTTCAGCCTCGAACTCCTGGGATCAAGCGATCCTCCTGCTTCAACTTCCTGAGTTGCTGGGACTACAGAGGCACACCACCACACCTGCCTAATTTTTAAAAATTTTGTAGAGATAGGGTCTTGCTATGTTGCCCAGGCTGGTTTTGACCTCCTGACCTCAAGTGATCTTTCTGTCTCAATCTCCAAAGTGCTGGAATTGAAGGCATGAGCCACTGCATTAGGCTGAAAAGGTAGTTTTAATTACCCCATCAGAAGCCCAGAGGGGAGGTCACTCAGTTTGTAAATGACAAAGTAGGATTTACATGCAAAGCCTCATGCTAACACTCCACTCTGGACACTTCCTCTCTTTGTCTGTTTAGTGTGGATAGAGCCTATCAAAAACAGAATTTTTAACCATGGACTCCTGAATGCTTTAGGGTCACTGTTTGTTTGTCTTAGTTCACATTATTCAATTCTTACCTGGATATACCCCTGTCAATTTAATCTCTTGACCTAAAAATCATATTAATTAAACTCCACTACTTACAGCCATTTTGTCTTAACAGCTTTTTTTTTTTTTTTTTTTTTGAGACAGGGTCTCACTCTGTCACCCAGGCTGAAGGGCAGTGGGGCGATCCTGGCTCACTGCAACCTCCGCCTCCTGGGTTCAAGCAATTCTCCTGCCTCAGCCTCCCGAGTAGCTGGGATTACAGGTGCGTGCCACGATGCCCGGCTAATTTTTGTAGTTTTAATAGAGACGGTGTCTCACCACATTGGCCAGGCTGGTATCAAACTCCTGGTCTCAAGTGATCTGACCGCCTCAGCCTCCCAAAGTGCTGGGATTACAGGCATGAGCCACCACACCCGGCTCGTCTTAACAGTTTCTATACTCCCCAAGAGTGAGTTGCAAATGAACTAAAAGTCAAGCTTGTAGGAGCTACAGAGAGTCACTGGAGAATTCCTATTTATATTCCCCAGCTGGTCATGGCCTCATAAGTATAGTGGCTGCCTCTTATTCACCTCTGTAAGCCCAAGTCTGACACATTGCTGGTGCAGTACATACCCAGAGAATATGTGTTGACTTTTAAATAATTTGGAATCCAAGGGCGAGTGTCAAATTTCAATCTAAGAGTTGCATCCATTACCAAAGATCCTGATTTCTTCCTAGACAGCATCTCAGTGTCTGACTCCAATTAGTGGCATGAGTAATTTCTCCATTTCTAACCTTGCCTTACTTAGTTTGTCCCTATCCATATACTGCCAGTGGCTCTACAGGCATCTGGGCCATTTAAGCCTGTGCCCTGAATTTCTTTCTATGTGAAAAGGAGAATATCAGTGGAAAGGAAGAAAGAAGGGGGAGAAAAAGGAGAGAAGGAGGGAGGAAAGGAAGGGAAAGAGGGAGAGAGATGGAGGTAAACAGAATGACAGATAGAGCTATAATATATTTGGGTAATAGGGAAATGACTACAAATAATTAGGAGTTACAGAGCATTTCTAAGCTGAAAAATAGCCTCAGCATTAGTCTAATCCCTTCTCTCATCAATGTGGATTCCGAGGACTGAATAGGAAAAATTAGCTCCCAAGACCACATAGCTTGTCAGTAAGTGGTAGAGTTGGACCTGGAGTCCAATTCTCTCTCTCTTGTCTACTGGGCTTTTCAGCTGCACCATACTGTTGTACAGGATAAAGATTCTCCTTTATAGAAGACCAGCTTCTGGACTACTGTCTCTCCTGACTAGAAAACCTGAATCTAGAAACACCTAATAGAAATGATAGTATAAAAATGTGTTCCTGAAAGAGTAAGTACAACGTCTGCAGAATTGTTCATTTCAATTTACAAGGAAAGAAGAAAAGAAAACCAAAGGAGAAAATAAACCAATGCAAGACAACAGAAGTGTGCATACCTTTACAGCCCCATCTACAAAAGCTTCCTCTAAGTGGGGGAAGAAAAAAAGCATGTGAAGTATACAGGGCATATGCCCAACACCTTCCTTTTCTTAGATTGCTGTTATTGGAATAATAAATTGATTGTTCAACATTGCCAAATCACATAAACATATATTAATGTATAGTTTACCTGTACTCAGGTTTAGTTTTCCAGTTTAGGAAAATATTGCATTTAAAAATGTTTCTAGTTTTCCAACATTAAGCGAGAAAAAAGTCTTAATTGGAGCTTGACAGAATCTACCTCAGGGACAAATGTAAGTCTCATACTTGAATTATGATCCCAAGACAGGCCTCTGCTGAGAACTCACTAAGATTTTCAGGTTGTCACAATATTTTTGAAACAAAGAGAAAGTGTTTTATTATGGTTTTACCTAGCACTATAGTTTTTGTGATAAGAGACAAGACATGTAGTTCTTTTCCTGGGGTCTTTTGTGCACCTGTGCACAGGCTTCTGCTAGCAATTGGAAGCCATGCAGAACAGAAAGCAGAATCTCATTTAGATGCAGCTCCCACCTTTCTATTCCAAGATGCACGCACCCATGAAAAGAAATTCTTGCTGCATGAAATTCAGAGATGCTGGAAATTAGGCAAAATCATCCTCTGGCCCAGAAAAGACAAAGGGTGGACAGAGCATAGATTTGGAACTCAGGAGATCCAGAATCCAGGCTGTGCCCTGCCCCTAATGGGATAGGAAGTCTTAGAAACATTCCTCATCTTCTCTGGATTTTAATCTCTTCAGTAACAGAATGAGGAGATTGGACAAAGTGACTTACAAGGTTTCTTCTGGAAATGTTCCATGGCATAAATATATCTAACAATTCTGCTCAGCCAATAAAATTTGTCCACCACCCATCACCCTGCCTCCTGATAGTTACTGGGAATTCTCTCCACATCTCTACCTGTCTGCAGGAACCTCCATTCTAGTAGTAACAACTTCCCTGCATACTCCAAATGTAGGACTGAACACAGTGGAACACACAGAGTATGCTCTGGAGTGGAACGTGGTATGTCTGGGAATATTTTAGACCCTCTGCTAAGAGCTGTAATTTCTGAGCCCTGAAAGGGCTGCATAACTAGATAGTCTTACTTCTCAGGAAGTCCTATGGCCTGAATCTTAAGAACAGGATCATTTATAATGAGGCTTTAGGTCACCATAATACCACTTAGAATCCAGGTCACAGGACTGCATTTGGATAAGATTATATTCTTTTCCATTTCTTCAGATATTGGATACCTTTAGATAGGACTGATTTAGAGATAATGGACTCATATTTCTAAGGCTACACTATTATGTTGTTATATTATGGCAAAAGGGTGCTATTCCAGTTCCTATTGTGATATATTTAATTTCTTTGACTTTTCTCTTCTCTACCCAATCCTACCCACTTCCTCTACAGACTTCCTTCTATCCCCGAGACTTTTGCAGTCTACTGGATGAGATAATTTCCTTTGTTTTTTACCCAGATATTCCTCCCCTCCACCATCAACATCTACCCATCAGGGAAGAAAAATGGCCACATGGAGTTGGACTTAATGAGTTTACCATAACCACATTACAAGGCAGGAAAGAAAAAAAGCCTTCCCTTTAATAAGGATGTAGGACTTCCTCTGACAAATCATAAAAGTTTTATTAATTAATTGGAAGCCATCCCCAAAAATGGCATTTCCGAGGTTTCTATCTTGAGCTGCTGAATTCTGATCACATAGAATCCTCACCACAAACTAGACTGGAGGACAAAATTCAATTTTCCTTCTTCTTTCTGGAGGCAAAACAGGGACCCACATCAAAGGATCCTTTCAGAGGAGCTGCTAATGAGCTCTAGGACACCACAGAATTTTTGTTGCCAAGTGTTCACAAAAACAGGGAAGGCCCCAAACACATCTTGCTGATGAAACGATGAACAATTATAAATCAAAGAGCATTTTTGTGCTGCTTACTGACACAGTTCCTGCCCTCTCTCTGTCTTTTCTACATCCATAAAGAAACTCAAGTTCTTAAAATTAAAAAAAAAGAAAAAGTAGAAAAAAGGAGAGAGTGGTGGGAGCAGAAGAAAGGGTGATGAGGTGGAATTACATACTTCATATTTGCCAAAGTTCTAAAGCAAAATAAGAAATCAGCCTTTCACGACCTTTAAAGGAGCAAAGATAGCATTAAAACAATGACAGGAAAACCCTCTGGACGATGGGCGTGTTTAAGGACCATCTTCACTTAGGTATCAAACAGAGCACATCCAACTCCGTTTTGGAAAAAGTAATTCCTTCAAAAGAGTGAAGATAAACATTTCTTGTAATTTCCTTTTCTGCAAGTTGGGTTCTGCAATATTAGTTCTTAGATTAGTCCACCCCCAGTACAATATTAAAATCTGCCCAAGACTTTGCTATGAAATGCCAGTTAAAGCTGAAGAAGCACCGTTACACAGTCTGCAGTTGGAAGATCATAAAAAAATCATTCTTACCTCTGAACCATCATGACCTCGGCTCATTTAAAGGAACTGAAGACAGTGCTTAAGACAAAAGACACACGTATTAAGCACTTGTGTGACTTGTGTGCTGTGTGTGTGTGTGTGCGCCTGCGCGCATGTGCTTGCATTTTCTCCAACTACAAACCAGTGGAAGTAGGAACTTAAAAACCCCCGACGCCTTCCGCTGCCATATAATCTCAAGGAAATGACCATACTGTTTGTTGCTTTGATTAGAAACAAAAGCCTTTCAATATGAGTCACGGGAGAAATGGGAAAATAAAAACAACTGAAAAACTTCTGCTATTTCTTTTGGCCACTCAAAGGCTTTCTTTACTACACATTTAAAACATGATGAAATGTCATCTACTGTTTTCTAAACTTCATTGATAATGCAAGCTTTAGTTTGGGTAATTATTCAGAGATAGGCAATGCCATGTACAAATCTAAACTTCAATTTCGGCTCTTCGTTCTACGCTTGTTCTGGATGAGGCTGGGAATTTAATGAATATAAATAAAAATAATATTTAACTCAACTTTGCTACTCACAGCCAGTTGATGTCAACAGCTTTTCCACTCAGAAAGAAACTCAGAATTCCATGGAACAACCTTAGTAAAATTAACCAGAGATGCCAGCCACAACAGAAAATCTTGGCAGAGTGATGTGGTCTCAGAAAAGATTCATTTCACCATTTGCATTTAATGAAATCATTACTATTAAAGTCATTCAGTGAATAGGAAATAATTAAAATACATTATGCTTGAAGGAAGAGAGAAAAACATATAGAATATAGGAAAAATAATAAATTTACTTTTTTTTAAAAAAAAGAATGATTAAGTAAAAGCTTGTGACAGGGTATCATGCTCCTCCCACCTGAAAAAAAGAACAGTCTGGAATTTTGCTCAAGAGTATGGTACGGTTAAGAACATAACCGTAATACTAAGTCTCCAAGACTCTCTAGAGTCAGAGAAACCTGGTGTGTTACAGCTGTATATATCTGTGGGAAAGTTACTTGATCTTTCTGAGAATTGGTTCCCTCCTTTGTAAAATGGAGATAAAAATCCTGATATCCTTCAGGAGTGCTGGGGGAATTAAAAGAGATAGTTCATGGAAAGCTCAAAGAATTTGCCTGGGAGATACCACAGGCATCTAAATACAGGGTGGGGTACCTCCCTTTACCCCTACAAAATGTTAATCCCTCAGAAACCAGGGAGCAGCTTTATCTTCAAATCCTTGCAAAGACTCTAATTACTATGACCACAATATATTGTCTGGGGAAGACACGGCAGCCTGTAACAACTTCAGTCAATGCCAAATTTGGATGAAAATAGAAATCACTTGATGATACCAGTAGAAAAGGTGAGAAAAGGCAAAACCTTTAATACAGATTTAGTAATTATTTGTGAGCGCGTGACCTCCCAATTGGAGGGGTTGGATGTTAGAAGAAACAAGTTACTTAAACATTATTTCATGCATATATACTTATAGGATAAATGGAAAAAGGAAAAAAAAATGCTGGTCAATGATATTCCCAGAAAAGGATCACATATGGAGACTGAAGAAGTGCTATATAGCTCAAACAACTTGGGCAGAAGTGGAGATGCTGTGCTGTGATACAAGGATGACTCAAAGAAGACTTTTGTTTCAGTGCCAGCACACAGATGCACGTGAAGAAGTTGAATAAAATTATTCAATCAAGAAAGAAATCACTCCAGTTATTAATCTGCATAACAAGTGTTATGACACTCCTAATATAAGGAGTAAATTTTCTAATATCTCATATACATTTCTAAACTTTTATATAGGTTAACCCAAAACATTTGCTCTGAGTCTTCTCGTTGGGAAGGTGGGGAATTATTATAGTACTTTATTTGAGAGAACCTTCTATTTGTTAACATATAACAGTAAAAACTCAATACATGGTACCTTTTCTTACTGGGCTGGAGAGTCAACTGAGAGAACTAGTGGGACATTTCTGATTGTATGGTAAAAATGTTTTCACTGTTGAAGGACAATCAGCATTTTGATAGCCAGTTTCAGCAGCAAGATGGGCTAGATTAGGCAAGGCTAAAACCAGGAGGCCAGGGCAGCTTGAGGGCCAGGTGAAGGTTGACAGATCAAATTCGGGAGGAGGCTGGGCAAGCTCAGGTTATGGTGTGAGAACACGTAGAGATGGGAGTCTATCAGGAGTATTAAAATTAGGAGGCCAGGCGCAGTGTCTCACTCCTGTAATCTCAGCATTTTGGGAGGCTGAGGTGGGCGGATCACCTGAGGTAAGGAGTTTGAGACCAGCCTGGCCAACATGGCGTAACCCCGTCTCTACGAAAAATACAAAAATTAGCCAGGTGTCGGTGGCACATGCCTGTCTTCCCAGCTACTTGGGAGGCTGAGGCAGGAGAATTGCTTCAACCTGGGAGACAGAGGTTGCAGTGAGCTGAGATCGCGCCACTGCACTCCAGCCTGGATGACAGACCAAGACTCCGTCTCAAAAAAAAAAAAAAAAAAAAATTAGGAAACAGGATCCTTGCTTTTCTATGGGGACACTATCCAAATAACTGGGGGTTGGGGGGAACCCCATATCCCCATATAAAGAGGATGAATATGTGATTCAAGACTGACCAATAAAATCACTCTACCCCAATGTGATGGCTAATACTTAGCGTCAACTTGATTGGATTGAAGGATGCCAAGTATTGATCCTGGGTGTGCCTCTGAGGGTGTTGCCAAAGGAGATTAACATTTAAGTCAGTGGGCTGGGAAAGGCAGACCCACCCTTGATCTGGGTGGGCACCATCTAATCAGCTGCTAGTGTGGCTAGAATATAAAGCAGGCAGAAAAATGTGAAAAGACAAGACTGGCCTAGCCTCCCAGCCTACATTTTTCTCCCATGCTGGATGCTTCCTGACCTCGAACATCAGACTCCAATTTCTTCAGTTTGGGGACTCGGATTGGCTCTCCTTGCTCCTCAGCCTGCAGACAGCCTATTGTGGGACCTTGTGATCATGTGAGTTAATGTGAGTTAATGCTTAATAAACTCCCCTGTGTGTATATATATATATAATATATATAACATAACATATAATATATAACATATTATATAACATACAACATATACTATAATATATAACATATTATATATAACATATAACATACAATATAATATATATTATATATAGTATCCTATTAATTTTGTCCCTTTAGAGAACCCTTACGAATACACCTCATACCCATTAGTTATAGGGATCAGAGAAGAAGTATCTCTGTTTTTGTTTGTTCTGGAGTTACAAAGTTGCTTGGATGAGAGTCTGGGACTACCAGGAAACCTCATGCCAGACGGAAGTGTTGGAGAGAGACAGACTCCAATGTCATTGTCTGAATTACTAAATGCCATTGAACCTGAAGTCATTCCCTGGCTTTTTCAGTTACTGAGTCTATAATTTCCGTTTCTGCTCAAGCTAGTTCTGATTTTCAAACAAAACTTTATTTGCGAACAAAAAGATCCTATCTAATATGTCAATTTGTGTGAGAAAAGATAATTGGAATCTGACACCATTAGTCCACTGACCAACACTGTTCGAGAATGTGGGTGCTTATAAACACAGGATTGGGGAGTTTGGTGGGGCTTTAGGAGCAAAGATGGGACAAGGGCATAGGTGCCAGGGATTCAGTCTTGAGGAAATGGGAGGAAATGGATAATTCCTGCAGGAGTGGGGTATCAGACAGGAGTTTTGCAATCAGTAAATCAGAAGGGGTCCCAGATAACTGGCATTCAAAGACCAGAACAGGACAGTGGCAAAGCTGATGCTATATCCAACCTGAAACAAATGTTCTTCCAAATGCCTTCTGCCATGCAGCCAGACACAAGGCAAGGTTTAACCTGGGATTCGGGAATGTAGACTTGGGGAGCCATGTTTAGGAGTCCCACTGAAAATGAAACTATATCCTGGAATAGGTCCAAATGAAATATGAGCTTCTATGTGAAACTGTGCCTATAAAATACAAATTGTGACACAGTTGGATGATCACCTAACTGGTGAGCTTGTACATATGTATTGGTGACTTTGTGGCAGCTTTCATTGACTGTGAGGGTGGAACAAGGGAAATATGTTCACCAATTTAAGGAAAAATATGTGGAAGCAGGATCCCAACTTTTATCTTTAAGAGAAGCTTTGCGTTTTATCACAAAAGTATCACTTTCATCACAGAACATTTCACAAACTGAATGAATGCCAGACGCACCATAAAATTGCAACAGAGGCAATGTATTGTAGTTTTCCAACACTCTGATGGCCGGGCATAGAACTAAACCATTTGTCATAAAGTAAGAGGACAAACTTTAAGACCAGCTCATCTCCTCCTAAGTTTAGTGAGGTTCGCACTAAAGAAAAAAGTATTTCCTCATAACTTCTCATCTTTCTCTAATTCAGCCTCTAGAAACAGTTCAGTTCGGCTCAAATATTTCTTGAGCATCAAATACATGCAGAGGCCTTACAAGGAAGTCAAAGATGAAAACACCATGGTTCTGACCTTTGACAAATTTACAGCCTGGACCTGGCATCTCTCAAAAAGAGAAGAGTAATCACTTTATTTGTCACCTCATAGCCAATTCTGCAATTGAGGAATTACACATTCCTTTCACGCACATGCTGGTTTCCGTTTTTAATCTTTTATCAATCTGTATGTCAGAGCTTCTTGGATACCTGATGATTTTTCTTAAATTTGCATTCATTGCAAATTTAAGAAAAATTTTCTTTTTTGTAATTATTTTTACAAAATTACAAAAATATTTAAATTTTTACAATCAAAAATAATTGTAAAAAATTATTTTTAAAAAATAATTTTGTAATTATTGTTTTGAACGCCTATCAGGTATTGGACATCAGAGCTGGGTGTGTGGCCTATGTACGCCCACAGGATTCAATGTTCAGAAGGGCCTCATGCTTGGTTTAGTGTTCTGCTGTCTCACAAGTTCTTCATCATTTTTGAACAAGGAATCCCACATTTTCATTTTGCATTGTGCTATGGTTTGAATGTCCCCACTAAAACTCATGTTAAAATTTAATTGGCATTCTCACAGTATTAAGAGATGGGACCGGCCAGATCGGGGGGTGGGGGGCGGGGGCACATGCCTGTAATCCCAGCAGTTTGGGAAGCCAACAAGAACAGATTGCTTGAGTTCAGGAGTTTGAGATCAGTCAGGGCAATATGGTGAAACTCCATCTCTACAAAAAACACAAAAATTAACCAAGTGTGATGGCGTGTGCCTATAGTCCCAGATACTCAGGAGGCTGAGGTAGGAGAATCACTTGAGCCTAGGAAGTTGAGGCTGCAATGAGCCAAGACTGTGCCACTCTACACTCCAGCCTGGGTGACACAGTGAGACCCTGCCTCATAAACAAACAAACAAAAAAAGAAGTGGGACCTTTAAGACATGATAATGAATTAATTCATTATTACAGTAGTAGATCAGTTATCATGGAGGTAGGTTTCTAATAAAAGATAAGTTCAGCCCACATTTTTCCTCTTTCTTCCTATGAACCTGTGTGCCCTTCTGCCTTCAGCCATGTGATGACCCTGCCAGATGCCAGTGCCATGTTCTTGGACTTCCAGCCTCCAAGAACCATAAGCCAAATAAATCTGTTTGTTTTTTTTTTTTTTCCTGAGACGGTGGGGGAACAGACGGTGAACAGGAGAGGTATCCAGAGGGGGGCATGAAACAAAAAATAATTTTATTCATAAATGAGGTAATTTCAGATAAGAGCAAGACTTAGGAAGAAAATAAAGCAGGAAGACATGATAAAGAGGGGTGGAGAATGCTGTCTGGGGAGAGTGAGCTCCTGAATTAAGACTGGAGATCAGGAAAGAGCCAGTCACAGGAATAATTGGGTTCAGGACCATTTCTGCCTTGTTCAGGGCTATAACATGTGGAACCTGGAAATTTCTCAACTAATATTTTGAATGAATAGAACTTCTGTTTAAAAAGGAAAAGTACCAAATACAGAAAATTAATTCATAATTTAGTACAAACTGGGACTGACCGATAAGGAACATTTAAGTTTATTTAAGGTCTCCTTCAGGATCACATGTTTTAGCAGCTGGAGGGGGTGCACCATGTCCAGGAAAAACAAACCTGATGGAAAAGTTCATTACTCATATTCCCCTCTAGACAGAAAAAGAGGGAAAACTTTTGTGCTAGGCAAATTTTCTTGCTTTCTTAACCATAAATGGAAAAACAGAGATGAAAAGAGGTAGGGAGAGAAGCAGGCATGGTAGGGGTTTCCTTTCTGTCTGTTTCATAGGATGAAGGCCATGACTTTTGACTTGGTTTTACGATAAGGGACGTGCAGTTTTTTTAGGTGACGCACATAAACTTTGTAAAATTGAGTCTCATCTCTGTGTTTGGAAAAATGAAAAAGGTCTTCAAAATTCATTCTTGAAATCCACTTTACAAATGGGAAACTGAGGCACTGAGATGTCTGGTAGCAAAAGTCTCCCCAGTTGGGGGTAGAAGAACAGGATTTGAACCCAGGGCCCATGCTCTTACACAAGGCCTTTCCATTTGGCCATTGTAGACAAGGTGGAATGCATCCAGGGGTTAACACTCAGGCATTCTGTTAGATTTCCTTCCTGTCTTTCTGCAGAACCTGGCCTTTTGTTTTGTTTTCCCCTTTCTCTCTCCCTTTGTATTCCTTTAAAGCCAAAACAAAAAAGTTTTTATACTGGAAAATTTCAAGTACACACAAAAAGTCAAAGACCAGTGTAATAACCATCTCCCATGTTTCCACCTAGTTTTAAGTTATCAACACCTGGCTAATATTGTTTCATTTATATTCTCACCTACTTTCTGCCCTCCTGTATGTATTATTTTGAAGCAAAACCAAGACGTAACTAATTTCATCTGTAAATAATTGAATATAAAAGATAAGGACTCTTTTTTAAACATAACTCTAAATACTTAAAAAAAGTTAACAAAAATTCCTTAATATCATCAGATATCTAGTCTTTAAATATCCAATTATCTGATTAATGTCTTTTTTCCCCAAGTTTGTTTGAATCAAAATAAAAAAAAGAAAAGCTCCACATTTTGCAATTGGTTGATATTTTCCTCAGGTCTTTGTTAACCTACAGGTTCCTGTTCCATCCATCTCTCTCTTTTTCTCTCCTCTCTCTCTCATTGCAATTTATTTGTTGAAGAAACTAGGCTGTTAATCCTGTAAATTCTCCTACCACCTAGGTTTTGCTTATTGCATTCCCCTGGTATCACTTAAGATGTTCCTCTGTTTACTATGGTTCCTGTAGGTTGGTTGAGTCCCAAGGCTCTATCAGATTTCAGTTAGATCTTTTTTGGCAATACTATCTCATAGATCACCAATTGTGTTTTTTCATTAGAAGAGCCATTTCTTTTTGTGACATTAGCAGCTGCTAATGCTCAATAGCTTTATCATTTAATTAATTAGGGGTTGCAGTATGATGGCTTTCTAATTCTATTATCCCTTACTTACTAGCTAGAATATTTCTATAATGAGAGATTTTTTTTCCTTATCTATTAATTGGTTACCCAGTAGTATAATTCATACAAGAAAGGCAGAGAAAATGTTTGACTCTTTATTTGCCAGTTTCCAAAATAATGAATTGGGTACTTTCAAGGGTGGTCAAAATGTATTTTGTCATTATGAACATATGCATTTAAATATAATTTATGTGTTTCAGTCCATTACAGTTATTTTCTCTTTTTTAAAATTTTCTTTACTGATATTCAGATTGGCCCATTTTGGCCAGTGGGAGCCTCTTCAAGCCAATTTCCAAGTCCTTGTGACATGATTTTAGTAGTATTTGTCAGCTTCCTTGCTCCCTGGGATAAAAAGATGCTCATCTTTTGCATTTACTACTCAAAACCTGGGCATTGTCTGTTACTGCTGTTTGTTTCATTTAGAAAATTACACTATAAATTATGCATAATAAAAATACGTATTTTAGGTATTACAGCCATGTTATCCACATCCCCACCAAGATATAAAACATTTGCAGAAAGCTACCTCTGCCAATCTTCCCCTACCTCGCAAAAACAACTACTATTCAGATTTCTATCACAATAGATTAGTTTTTCCTGTTATAGAACTTCATACAAATTGAATTATAGAGTATGTATTTTTTAATACCTGGCTTCTTTTACTGAGCAAAATGTTTTTAATATTCATTCATGGTGTTGCATGCATTAGCAATTCATTCTTTTTTTTTTAATCACTGAGTAGTATCCATTGCATGAATATAGTATAGTTTATTGATCTCTCTTGTTAGTGGAAGTCTGAGTTGTTCTCAGTTTGGGGGTATTAGAAGCTAATAAGCTATTAATATTCTCTTACAAGCGGTGTGTGTGCGTGCATGTGTGTGCGTGTGTGTGCGCACATGCATATGTTGTCATTTCTCTTGAATAAATGTGCATGAGCGGAGCTAACAGATCATAGGATTAGTGTATGTTTAACTGCCAAACAATTTCCTAAAAGGTCATACCATTTACCCTCCCAATATATGAGAGATCTGGTTATCCCACATCTTTGCCAAAATATGGTATTATAGGTCTTCTTAATTTTAGTTATTTTAGTGAATGTGAAGTAGTAGAAGCATTTGTGCTTAGGTGACTTTTTTTTTTTTTTTTGCACAGGTATAGGTTTAATTGTAGGTGACAATTGTAGATTAATAATAGCAAGCACTTATGTAGTACTTAAAATGTGCCATACTCTGTTCCTGTTTATTATAAGTATGAGGTCGGGACTATTATTATTATCTCCATTTTACAGATGAGAAAACCGAGGCATAGAGAGGTTAAATAACTTACATGAAATCACACTCAGGAAGTAGCAGATGAAGGCTTTGAACCTACACAGTTTGGCTCCAAAGTTCAGGCTCTTGACTTGTATGCTCTTCTGCCTCTCACAATTGTTAATAGGAATCCTTTCCAGTTCTCTAACATTTCACTGAGACAATGGTAAATATTTCTGTTTAAGACAACTATCACGAGGTCAGGAGTTCGAGACCACCCTGACCAACATGGTAACACCCCGTCTGTACTAAAAATACAAAATTAGCTGGGTGCAGTGACGCGTACCTGTAGTCTCAGCTATTCAGGAAGCTGAGGCAGGAGAATTGCTTGAACCTGGGAGGCGGAGGTTGCAGTGAACCGGGATCCTGCCACTGCACTCCAGCCTGGGTGACAGAGCGAGACTCTATCTCCAAACAAACAAACAACAACAACAAAAAACCAAACTATTGTGTTAATTTAAAAATCCTATACTTTTAAAAATAAAGAACTGTGAATTTTAAACAATTTCCTTCTACTCCTGCCCATCTTATTCTGAACTTAAACATTTTCCTTATATCAGCACGTCTCCAATTTTTATTATTTTTTTCCTAAAAAGTTTTTTATTTTGAATACTTTTGTTGTTGTTGTTGTTGTTGTTGGACAATTCTTCTGGAAGTCCTGACTTTCAAGTCCTGAGCTTATGTTGTATCAGAATGCTTTTTATAGTAAAAAAATAAACAAAAAGTGAAAATAACTTTAATAATATGGATCTATATTCTCAGTATCTCCAGGTAGGGCAGTGCCAAGGTTGGTGAGGTCAGCAGATTAGCAATACCTTAAAAGTCCCAGGCTTCTTCGATTTTTCCACCCAGCACATTCTTCTTAGGTAACATTCCCTCATGGTTGCAATAT
>NW_012100432.1:1655037-1659062 GCF_000951045.1 Mandrillus leucophaeus
CTCTCTTGTTAGTGGAAGTCTGAGTTGTTCTCAGTTTGGGGGTATTAGAAGCTAATAAGCTATTAATATTCTCTTACAAGCGGTGTGTGTGCGTGCATGTGTGTGCGTGTGTGTGCGCACATGCATATGTTGTCATTTCTCTTGAATAAATGTGCATGAGCGGAGCTAACAGATCATAGGATTAGTGTATGTTTAACTGCCAAACAATTTCCTAAAAGGTCATACCATTTACCCTCCCAATATATGAGAGATCTGGTTATCCCACATCTTTGCCAAAATGTGGTATTATAGGTCTTCTTAATTTTAGTTATTTTAGTGAATGTGAAGTAATAGAAGCATTTGTGCTTAGGTGACTTTTTTTTTTTTTTTTGCACAGGTATAGGTTTAATTGTAGGTGACAATTGTAGATTAATAATAGCAAGCACTTATGTAGTACTTAAAATGTGCCATACTCTGTTCCTGTTTATTATAAGTATGAGGTCGGGACTATTATTATTATCTCCATTTTACAGATGAGAAAACCGAGGCATAGAGAGGTTAAATAACTTACATGAAATCACACTCAGGAAGTAGCAGATGAAGGCTTTGAACCTACACAGTTTGGCTCCAAAGTTCAGGCTCTTGACTTGTATGCTCTTCTGCCTCTCACAATTGTTAATAGGAATCCTTTCCAGTTCTCTAACATTTCACTGAGACACTGGTAAATATTTCTGTTTAAGACAACTATCACGAGGTCAGGAGTTCGAGACCACCCTGACCAACATGGTAACACCCCGTCTGTACTAAAAATACAAAATTAGCTGGGTGCAGTGACGCGTACCTGTAGTCTCAGCTATTCAGGAAGCTGAGGCAGGAGAATTGCTTGAACCTGGGAGGCGGAGGTTGCAGTGAACCGGGATCCTGCCACTGCACTCCAGTCTGGGTGACAGAACGAGACTCTATCTCCAAACAAACAAACAACAACAACAAAAAAACAAACTATTGTGTTAATTTAAAAATCCTATACTTTTAAAAATAAAGAACTGTGAATTTTAAACAATTTCCTTCTACTCCTGCCCATCTTACTCTGAACTTAAACATTTTCCTTATATCAGCACGTCTCCAATTTTTATTATATTTTTCCTAAAAAGTTTTTTATTTTGAATACTTTTGTTGTTGTTGTTGTTGTTGTTGTTGTTGTTAGACAATTCTTCTGGAAGTCCTGACTTTCAAGTCCTGAGCTTATATTGTATCAGAATGCTTCTTATAGTAAAAAATAAACAAAAAGTGAAAATAACTTTAATAATATGGATCTATATTCTCAGTATCTCCAGGTAGGGCAGTGCCAAGGTTGGTGAGGTCAGCAGATTAGCAATACCATAAAAGTCCCAGGCTTCTTCGATTTTTCCACCCAGCACACTCTTCTTAGGTAACATTCCCTCATGGTTGCAATATAGCTGCCATCCTTGAAGCTCTCACATCTCCACTCCAGAAAAAAGGATCACTTCTTTTTACCATGTGTTTTTTGTTTTGTTTGTTTGTTTGTTTTTTGTTTTTTGTTTTTTTTTTAAATAGAGACGGGTCTTGCCATGTTGCCTGGGCTGGTCTTGAACTCCTCAGCTCAAGTGATCCTCCCATCTCGACCTCCCAAAGTGTTGGGATCATAGGCATGAGCCTCTACCCCTGGCCTCCCTGCCTATTTTTAAGAGTAGACAGCTTTTTAAGAAATGACTCCCCATTGACCAGGGCTGGGTCCTATGTTTACCCTAAACCAATCCCTGGGAGAGGAATAAGGTCATCATGACTAGCTTCAACCACAGCTTCAAAACCAGTGTACTGAGGCAACCGGTGTACTGAGCCATTGGTCTTTTCAGCCCTGGAGGCGGTCAGAGACACTTCAGTGATCACCTCCAGCCTGAGCAGCCTCTTCCATTTACTCCAGGTGCCACACAAACACTATCATTTTCTGTGCATTCTACGACATGAGAGTAAGTAGGGAAGCACTGGGTTAGAGACCAATCAGTATTTCCCCAAGTTGTATGGGCAAGGGGGTGATATTGATCCCTGAACCAAATCAGGCCTCTCAGGATGAAAGAAGCAAACAGTGGATGTTTAAATCAGGCTTAGAAAATGAACACAAAACAAGAGAACCCACAGGGAGCAAAGTGACAAATTTATGTCACGTGACTATCTTGCCTGTCCCACCACCTCAGTTGCTGCCTTGATGATTCTGACTTCCAAACATCCTGTCCTTCTAGCTCAAACTCAGAAGACAGGAACATGCAAGTTTGGCCAAGCTGAACCAGGGGAAAGACAGAGGACAGGCTGGCCCCTTGGTGGCCACGGCAGGAAGCATGCGCTGGGAACTGCTGTTTTGCCATCTGCCTGGTGGGCACCTCCAGAAGGAAGATTGGGTGCTAACAGTATGCCAGTGGTGAGTGGGCAGCTAAAATAAATGACAAAAACATCACTGGGAAACTTCCTGCAGCAATTCCAATTTGCCTCTGAGTCAGCCTGGCTCTGATTAAAGTCTATACACAAACAAATCCGTGGGTCAATGCATCTTCACCCTCAGGGCACTATCTCCAGAATAACCATGGCATTAATGGGATCTGCAGTTTCAATCATCTCCCGAGTAATCAGTTCTGGTGCCTCCCCAAATGAGACAAATGACAGCTTCATGGTCGCTCGTGGCTATGAAATCTCACTGAGACAATTCGACTCTGCTTAAATTATATTTAAGTTAATAAATATGAATTCAGATGGCCAAAGAAGCTCAAAAACCCCTGGGCATCTAAGACGAAAAAGAAAAAATAAATGGCGCATCATTCTATTCTCCTACCCCAAGCTTTCTCACTTGTGTTTTTTTAAAAAATAAATTAAGGCCTTGGTGATTCCTTCTCAGTTTATCTAAATGAAGTTTAGGCCATTTACAGAAGAGATAAAACAAAATTGCTGAAATTCACTAAACAGTAAAGGAGGAAACCACAGTATGAAACCAAACAGTATAGTGATTATAAAAAGCAATAACTATTCTCAGCCATTTCTAAAGCTTAAGATTTTAGTGCATAACAGAGAGGCTATGTGAACATCTATCTTTATGACACTTGGGTTTTAACCAGCAATGCTCTATATAAACTTATTTTAACTATACAAGGAAATTCCATATCACTCTGAGATGACAAATACTCTCCAGGAGACTAAAACCTGCTCTCAAGTCTGGCTCTAAAATTGTTCTCAAACCAATTTATACTGTGACAAAATACAGTATGTGTTTCCCCCAATGTTATTGGGCAAGAACAACTCCAGTATTCCAAGTATCATGGTCCTTAAGAAAGTTATGGAAATTGGACATCTCTACTAATAAATGAAGTAAAATCAAAACAAAGAAAATACATATTTTTGACCAGCAGACTGGTATAGATCAAAGTTGTTAGCTAAAGTGTGGACAAGAAAGATTCTTATTCACTTGATAGTAGCATAAATCAATACAATCTTTTTTTTTTTTTTTTTGAGATGGAGTCTTGCACTGTTGCCCAGGCTGGGGTGCAGTGAAGCAATCCCAACTCACTGCAAACTCTGCCTCCTGAATTCAAGCAATTCTCTTGCCTTAGCCTCCCGAATAGCTGAGATTACAGGTGCACATCACCATGCCTGGCTAATTTTTGTGTTTTTAGTAGAGATGGGGTTTCACCATGTTGGCCAGGCTGGTCTTGAACTCTTCACTTCAAGTGATACACCTGCCTCGACCTGCCAAAGTGCTGGGATTACAGGTGTGAGCCACCGCACTCAGCTGGTACAACATTTTTGGAAAACCAAATTCCTTCCAAATTCGAGCAATATCATTTCAAAGTGCTCATTTCACAGAAATTCTCCCACAAATGTTTTATGTATAAGAATGGTTACTGTAGCATTGTCTTAGTAAAACTTAGAAACAGGTCAGGCATGGTGGCTTATGCCTGTAATCCCAGCACTTTGAGAGGCGGAGGGGGGCGGATCATTTGAGGCCAGGAGTTCGAGATCAATCTGGCCAACATGGAAAAACC
>NW_012100432.1:1659164-1675506 GCF_000951045.1 Mandrillus leucophaeus
AACTCAGGAGGCGGAGGTTGCAATGGGCCAAGATTGCACCACTGAACTCTAGCCTGGGCAATAGAGCGAGGCTCTGTCTCATAAAAAAAAAAAAAAAAAAAAAAATTTGAGAACAACTTAATGTCCATCAGTAGGAGACTGATGAAATTAATTATAGTTCATTCTCACCATTGAATACACACTTATTAAAAATAATGACATATATCAGTATGTAAGACATGTAAGTAAATACAGTTTAGAATAAATTATGTAGGATGATCTCACCTCTGTAAAAATTTATATCATAATAATATGATATGTATGTCACTATATGTTTAGAAAGTATCTGGTGAATATATACCCTGTTAATAACCATTAAAGAACCTTCATGTTCTAAGCCATGCATATCTCTAACAATTAAATTTATTAACATATGTTGCCTTAATGATAAAAACTCTATAGTTCTTAAAAGAGCACAAATGCGCCCTTTTCTTCAATAGTATTCATATCAATAATAATTAATAATCTTTGTGGGTTTTTCTTGTTTTGCTTTTTGTTTTGTTTTTAGACAGGGTCTCACTCTTTTGCCCAGGCTGGAGTGCAGTGGGACTATCACAGCCCACTGCAGCCTCAACCTCCTGGGCTCAAGTGATCCTCCCACCTCAGCCTCCTGAGTAGCTAGAACTACAGGTATGTGCCACTATGCCTGACTAATTTGTAATTTTTGTAGAGATGAAATTTTGCCATGTTGCCCAGGCTGGTCGTGAACTCCTGGACTCAAGTGATCCACCCATCTCAACCTCCCAAAGGGTTGGGTTTACAGGTATGAGCCACCGTGCCCAGCGAATAATCATTTTTAATTGGACATACTAGACAAACCCTTGGAGACACTACTGCCCTCCTGGCACTGTGTGAATGGACACAAAGTTAAATTAAACAGATCTTTATTCTCCAGAAATGGTCTACACAAAGGCCTGGATCAAATGTTTTGAATAGGACATTTTACAAAATTGTAAAAATATTATAGATATTCTTGCTATAAAATATTTGACTTCAGAATAATATGAAAGTAAGAGAAGCAGAAACTTCTCCTTCATCCACTTCCACTTCCACTTCCCAAAGGTAAAAATTATTTCTTAATAATTTGGGTTATACATGTCAAGCCCCATCCCTCCACACACATGAACACATATACACATTGTTGGCATATATCCATAACAATACACATACATACATATATACATACACATACACACATCCCATATATTGTTCTGTACTTTGTTTTTGTTTTTACCCAAAAAATACATCGTTGACAATCATCTGGGCCAATTTTCAACTCCATTCTTTCTCCTGATCTCATAGAATTCCATAGTACCGAGGTACCATCATTTAATTAACCATTCTGTTTATTCTCACTGCTTTGTTATTTGAAATATGAAAATATGAAAATCCTGGCACATGCACCATTACATGAGAATGTCCTTAGGAGGATTTCCTGAAATGGAAATGCTTGGTCAAAGAGAACAAACATCTTACATTTTGACTGGAAACAACTAAACTGCCCTATAAAAAGGTTGCAACAATTTATCGGATCAATTATAATTTAATGCTTCTGCTTTAAAATATCCATTTCCTCTCATTCTTATTTTAGATAATTTCACCTATATGACATATATCAGTATGTAATACATGTTACAGTCCCATTTCTGGGATGCTTTTCCTTCTCTCTTTTTTATTTTATCTATTTTAGTGGCCAAGGCCTTTTTCTAAACTATAATTTACTGAGTTCTTGTCATGTTCTAGGCATCAGTTTAAGTAGTCACACAGCACTCTCCCATTTAAATCCGACAACATCATGAGATACCATGTTCCCATTTCACAGATGAGGAAATCGAGGCTCAAAGGGGTTGAGAAACATGCTCTGAGTCACCCAGCCAGTAAAGGATGTGGTCCAGTACTGGAACTCATACCACTTGACTCCAATGTCCTTAGCTCCCACAGGATATGTGCAAATCACACAAAGGAAACAGATAAAGCTGTTCATCCCATTACAACATCTATTAGAACAGACTGATGACATTAGACAGCAGTAAATAATGAATGCAGCTGCTTTGGCTGAGGAAGGCACTGTGGTTTCCCAGGCCACATCCTCTGTCTTTTTTCTCACAGATCCCTCAAGCCTGTGCCTACCCACCTTGTCCTTCTTGGACAGGTGCTTTGCATACTTCTTGAACAAATGCTATCGCCACATTTTGAGTATGTCTCACTCTTCTGCCTTACGCTTGATACTCAGTCCTCCCCAGTGAAGTAGCCCGTGGCAGACTCCCACTTCACAGACAAGCCAGCCAAGCTGATAATGCAGGAGCTTCAGAACATAACTGTCTGTAGTACAGTGGTGCAATCACGGCTCACTGCAACCTCAGCCTCCTGGGCTCAAGCAATCCTCCTACCTCAGCCTCTTGAGTAGCTGAGACTACAGGTACACACCACCAGGTCTGGCTAAATTTTTTGGTATTTTTTGTAGAGATGAGGTTTCACCATGTTGCCCAGGCTGGTCTTGAACTCTTGGGCTCAAGCAATTCTCCCACCTCGGCCTCCCAAAGTCCTGGGATCACAGGCATGAGCCACAGGCCCAGCTTGTTTTCTTCTTTTTAATCAAAGGAAACAGATGAAGTTGTTTATCAAATTTTCATTTGCTGAACTTCATCAAAATTGATAGCAATTTTCTAGAGAATACACCTATTACGGAGTCTAACCATATTATTTGTACTGACTATTTCAGAGTCACAATATTTAACTTCAGAAGTAATGTTGCAGGTTGGAGGGAAAAAAAGCGAAAGCTATCTTTAGTGAATATGTTGGCTCATGGTTTTACTTTCTGAAAAAACTTCAGATACACAGTCCTATATACACATAAATACATACATGTATTTGTACATTTTTCATATGTCATACATTAAGTATGCACACATATTTATTTCTTTATAGATTTAAGCATGACCTATTTAGCTCAGAGAAAAAACACAAGGAAAAGGCCAGGAGAAAAGCAAAAAGGGTAGAAAGAACATAATTAAATTTGATTTACTTAAAACACAATGCACAGATAAAAGTGTGGTGAATTTTTATAACCTAATTTAGTATATGAGCCTGAAAAAAATTAAATGGATGCAACTGTGTGCTGAATAAAGGAGACTGTTCAGATTCTGGCACTAACATCTTAAAAAAAAAAAGATTTTTCAAACTCAGAGTTGGTTTCTGAAGTTTATAGAAGGAAAAACACATTCACTTAAAAAAAAAAAAATCTCATTCCCAAAAAGAATTTGAGAGCAAAATCTTATGAACTTGGCTGGAACTATATCTGGCATCAATACCTAGAAAGTTCAAAATATAAAAATCCTAAGGAAGAAAGAGCTTCATAAATTTAAGCATGATTTGACAGTTAAGATTCTTTGTATCCTGACCAAAATTGTTTCTAACTTAAACACTGAGTTCATTTAAAAATTGGTAGTAACCTATTTACTAAAAGAAAATGTACTTTCTCCTAAGAAACATTTGGGAAATACCCAGTATGACTTTTTTCTTCAGCGATGATGATGGCAGATTGTCATTATTTGACGGTGCTAATTAGACATAATAGCCAGCTCTTGTAACTTAAAGAGTCAAATTCTCTATATATTGTCTATGCTTGCAGAATTTTGAAAAGCTTGAACACAGCCAAAGAGCTGGGGAAAGAAGTTTTTAATTAAACACTAATAAAGGCCAGAAAAAATTTTGCTTTTGTTTCTGGTTTGTTTTTTTTTTTTCTCCTAAGAATCCAGGCAAATCCAACCAGAAGGGCCGTTCATCCTTTAACTCCAGTGGATGGGAAAGACCTGAGACAGGGTCAGAATGATTGAAAAAACGTACACAGAAATGCTTAAAAAAAAAAAAAAAAAAAAAAAAGAGAGAGAGCAAACGGTCTGAAATGTCTGTCAGGAAAAACAGGGCACCTTCCAGAGCCCAACCACAGGGCTGGGTGCAGGAAATAGCGATCACTTGACAGGACTAACGAGAACTGCAGAAGCTGCCAAGTTCCCCGCCCTGGGCTGGGCATGGGTGGGTACTTGCAGCTGGCAGTACACACAAGCTGGTGTCCTTGAGGGAGCCCACTGGCACCAGGGTTAGAGGAAATAACCTACTCCGCTATCTAAAGCAATGTTTTTCTGAAATGGTCATTAGAGAAGCCAAACGAATGTATTCTAAATCAGCTTACGCTGGCTTGGGGCTATTTTCAATCATGAAAAAGAATAAACCCACACATACAAATGTATTTCAACATACATGGCTTTGTCCCTACATGAGGTTTCTAAAGTTTCATGGAATGCAAACATTGCCTTTGGGCAGAGTTCTGCTAATGCTGCTTCCCCCTCCTCCAAATGCTTGGTGTCTTCCCACACCACGTGCTGCCTCTACCCTTGCCTGGGTCCCCATCGTCTCTTAGCTGGAGATCTGAAATGGTCTCCTGACGGCTCTTACCCCTTTTAAGTCATTCTCCCCAGAGTGACTGGAGCAAGCTTCTTAAAATGTAAAGCAGATTCATTTGTTCACTTAATCAACAAGTATTTCTGAAGCACATTTTTGGTTCCAGGTGCTGTTCCAGGCACTGGGGAGTCTAACAGTGGAGTCCCCTGCATGCCTTCAGCTATTAACAATGTTCTGGCAGGGGAAATGAGCATATCAACAAATATATTCATAAAGTCAGGTGGTGTGGTGAAAAGGGTTACAGTGAAAAATCAAACAGGCTAAGACATGGTTGGGAGCCACCTCCCTGGTTGGGGTGACAACTGAAGAGAGACCTACAGGAAGTGATGGGGTAAGCATCATGTAGACTTCTCAGGAATGAGATTCCAGGCAGAGAACATTCTGTGGGCTACAGCTCTGAGGCTGGAATGTGCTTGGCAGGTTTGAGGGACAGCAAGGAGGTCAGGGTTGCTGGAGAAGCGTTAAAGAGGGGAAGGATGCTGGCAGTTAAGACCAGAGGTTGGGTGTGTTTGCTGGAACTGAGGCGGGAGTTGGGAGGAGCCTAGGTAGAAGGAATACTGATCACACAGACACACAGGGGCCTTGTAGAGATAGTAAGGCTGGGTTGTTTCCCAGAGTTGGGAAGTCATTGAAGGGATCTGAACAGAAAAATGACATGATCTGACTGACTTTGAACAAAATCACACTGGAGGCTAGGTTGAGAAAAGACTGTAGGGGTGGCTGGCATTTGTAGAGAGACCAGTTAGGAAGCTATTGCAACAAACAAGCTGAGAAATGAGGGTGGCTTGGCCCCAGAGTCATGGTGATGGAGATGCTGATAAGTGGATATATAGTTTGAAGGTAGAGCCAAAGGGATTTGCTGATGGGTTAGAAGTAGAATGTGAGTGTTGAAAACTAGCCAAGGTTTTCATTTCAGCACCCGGAAGTGGAGTTGCCATTTACTGACAAATAGCTGACTACAAAGTAAGCTCCGAGAGGGCAGAGCTTTTTGTTGGTTTCTTGCTGTATCTCCACTGCCTCGACCAGGCCTAGAATGTAATAGGCCCTCAGTAAATATTTGTTTAAATGAATGCACAAGTTATTCCTACATCTGAAACATCTTCAATGGCTTCCCACCACACTTACAGCAAACTCTAGAACACCAGGGCACCATGTGATCTAATCTCTGCTTCCTTGCCAAACCCACCTCTGACGACCTTAACATTTCTTGCAACACTTTGGCCACTCCACTCTGCTCTCCAGTCCTACAAACATCCTAAGGTCTTTCCTGCCTCAGTGTATTTGCATCTGCCATTACCTCCACTTGGAATGCTGTTCTCCTTGGTCTGCATATGCCAAGCTCCTTCTCATCCTTTGAGTCTTGACATTAATAAAACCTCGGAAAGAAGCCTTTTGTCACATTTCTCCCCGCCAGCTTCATCCCCAGTGGACTCTGAGCTCCACAAGGGCGGGGTCTACCTCTGTCTGTTACGCTGTTGTATCCCAAGTGCCCAGAAAAGTGCCTGAAAGGTAATAAATATTGTTCAATAAAAAGTGCTTTAATAAACAATGAGGCTGGGCATGGTGGCTCATGCCTGTAATCCCAACACTTTGGGAGGCTGAGGCGGGTGGATCACCTGAGGTTAGGAGTTGGAGACCAGCCTGGCCAACATGGAGAAAGCCCGTCTCTACTAAAAATACAAAAATTAGCTGGGTATGGTGGCACACGCCTGTAATCCCAGCTACTTGGGAGGCTGAGGCAGGAGAATCACTGGAACCTGGGAGGTGGAGGTTGCAGTGAGCTGAGATCATGCCACTGCACTCCAGCCTGGGTGACAGAGCAGGACTCTGTCTCAAAAATAAATAAATAAATAAATAAACAAAAAATGAATGATGATATCTGATAGAATGGTAGTTTAAATGATGATATCCAGTGTATATCATAGTCCACTCTTTTTAAGCATTATATATGTGTGTATATGTGTGTATATACCTACACATATACATACACAAATATTCATTGATTTTTCACTATTACCTTAGAAGACAGGTATATTAATATCTCCAATTTAAAAATGAGGCACAGACATGGAGTAACTTGCCCAGGGTTATACATGTAATGGGTAGCAAAGCTGGGATTTGAACTCAGGCAGTGTAGTTCTAATGTCTGTGCCTTTAAACCCCTAAGATTTACAAGGATTCCCTTGTGCTGATGCGAAACACCTCCATGATTTGACTTTAGGGATAACTGGGGTGACAGGAGGAGAGAGAACTCTCAGCCAGGCGTTTGTGGATGCTTGCATGTTTGCAATTAGAAACAAACAACTTCACAAAAGACTTTGTCTTCTTTTGAAGTGGAAAGGCTACTTAAAGAAATAGACCAGGCAGTCTTACCAACTCTTTTTACTTTAGTTTAAGTGAGTTTATCAAATCCGGCTATGGTTACAGAGTTTGGTAGAGGGAGAGATTAGAGACTAGGAGAGTGCTAAAAAGAAATGTAGGTAAACGTAGAAAAGGAAGGGGCTGACTTTAGGTAAGTGGCAAACTAAGTTCATCTCATTCAATGACTCAAGTGGATGAGATTAGGATTTAGATACATCTAAGCTCCAATCTTAGCTCATGAACAAGTTAATTAACAACTGTGAACAATTCTGCATTTGCCAAATGGGTTTAATTATACCTACTTAACATCGTTAGAAGAATTAAATAAAATGGTGAATATAAAATGCTCAGCACTGTGTCTGACATATAGAGAAATGTTTATTAAATAAATATAACTGGCCAGGAATGGTGGCTTATGCCTGTAATCCCAGCACTTTGAGAGGCTGAGGTGGGAGGATTGTTTGAGGGCAAGATTTCAAGACCAGCTTGGGCAACAACAAGATCTCGTCCAAAAAAAAAAAAAAATTGCTGGGTGTGGTGATGCACCTGGAATCTTAGCTACTTGAGAGGATAAGGTGAGAGGATCACTTGAACCCAGAAGCATAAGACTGCAGTGGGCTATGATTGCACCAATGCACTATAGCCTGAGACACAGAAGAAGACCCTGTCTCAGTCAATCAATTAATCGATCAATAAATACTTAAGATGAGCCAGGCAGCCTAGTGAAATCTTTATTTACATAATCTTGTTTTGTCCCTTCAACAACCCCGGGAGTTAGGCACTATTATTTCCTCATCTTACAAAAGATAAAATGAGGCACCAAGAAGTCAAGTAACTTGTCCATGTCACACACCTATTAAGTAGGTTATTTGTGCTTAAATCCCAGTCGGAGTTTGCACTCTAGCATGATAACTTTTGGCTTAGGATCAAGTCTTTGCAAGGGGTCCAAATTTTTACATTTGAAGAGCTACTATTTCTCCATCAATGCTATCGTTAACCTTTATACCAAACTTAAGGGATCTTATTTTATCTTTTTATAGGTAAATAAACAGGCTTAGAAAGGGTAAGCAGCTTGGCTCAAGGTCGTATAGCTGATAAGTGATGGAGATTTGATTTTTATCCCATGTTCAGCTGACTCGAGCCCATTCTATTTCCCTATTTTATCAAGGACCTTTTCTCTGTTAGGTAATAAGCATCTAATCGAATTTTAATGAGACAAACTAAATCCTGTAAAAATATTTGCTGGCTACACTACCCAAGGGTAGCATGATGCTTATAATAACCAGGTCTTAGCAGTTGCAAATCTCAGGGTCAGATCAGAGGACAGCTTACACAGATGGAAAAGATAGCAGTTATGGGGTCCTTGAGCCTTTGTGCATGAGGATATTGAGTTCTTAGTACTATGGAGTGAGGGTCAGAGTTAGGAGGAAGAAAATTTAACAGTTTCCTGTCAGAGAGACAGAAATAAAGCAACTAAAAGTTGTGAGCCTGTTTGCTTTTCTAGTATCAATCAAACAGACAGTAGCATTAAGATGCTAGTGCTGCCTGATATAATCCTGTGCCATAAAACCATGTGCCCACAGTGTGTCTACACAGTGGTCAGTGGGCCCCTTTCCTGGTGGCCATCCAGACTATAGTTCTTCATCTGGGTGGTGAGAGGAATGAGTCAAGGCTTCTGCAAACTTTAGAAGCTTCAAAGGTTAAGAAATTACGGGTATAAGAATTGTGAACAATGCATATATGAAGATAATTTGCCAGACATCCATCCAACCATTTGTCTATCCATCCAACTGCCTACCCACCCACTTGCCCATCCAATCATCCATCCACCCACCCACCTATTTACCCATCCACCCATCCAAGCATCCATCCAACCAAACACCTACCTCTCTATCCTACCTACCATTCATCCATCCAACATCCACCCATTTAACAATCCACCCATCTACCCATTCATCCACCCACCCACCCACTTACCTGTCCAACCTTCCATCCATTCATCCATCCACCCCATTCCATCCATCCATCTATCCATCTATCCATCCATCCATCCAATCATCTATTTAACCAAGCACCCATCTATTGGTCCATCCATATAACATCTAACAGTGTTTTTAGTGCTTTTAAATATTAATACATTTAATTTTTATAACCATCCCAAGAAAATAACTATTTGATGTAGGTACCATAATTGTTCACATTTTACAGCAGAAAAAAAAAAAAATGGAGCTTTGGAGAACTCACATAACCAGTAAAAGGTGAGTTAGGATTTGAACTCAGGCAGTATGACTTCATAGACTTCATCTTTCAGCAGTAGGCTATGTTTTCACCCAATATTTTTTGAGTGAATGAATAAGTGAACAAATGAAAAAATTGTATCTTTATGTGTCATTTCTCTTAAAATAAAGCAGCAAATTTGTGGCCAGAGGCTGAGTGTTAGAGTCAGCTAGCATGTTATTCAAATTCCAACACTGTGACTTATTACCTATTATAATAAGTACATAAAATCAATAAAATGGGCTTCATAATATCATATTGAAGAGGATAAAGGCACAACATCGAATAAAGTGTGTAAAATCTAGCAACTCTCCTTTTCAGTATATACCCTACAGAAAGTCTTGCTCATATGCACAAGGAGACAGGTACAAAAATTTTCACTGTACTGTTATTTAGAAATAACTTATGTCTATCAACAACAGATTGGTATATCCATGCAATGGGATATAGGGATTAAAAATGAATTTAGAGATAAATCCCAAAAACTTACCGAAAGAAAAATAAAAGCAGCAGAATGATGCATAAATATATAAGTTTTACAGACACACAGAGTAATATATATTGTTTATAGATACAAACAGATGTGACATAATTATAAAAACATGCCTGGGAATAAAAAACTTCAGGGAAGGATTTTCTAGGGAGCAGGAAGAAGTACAAAGGAGGTTTCAACTGATTCAATATAATTTTATTATATTACAAAAAAGTATCCAAAACAAACATGGCAGATTATTAATAAGATGCCTTAAACAGTGCTGGGAGCATAGATTTTTCCCTATATTATCTTTTATATTTCTGTATATTGAAATAAGCCCTAAAGTTTTTTCTTCTTAAAGGTAGTACAAGCAAAGTGCCAAGCATAAGGCCTAGCATATAGAAAGGCCTAGCATATAGCAGCTGCTTAATGTCTAGTAGCTGTTAGTCAAGTCAAGACAGCAAGGTTACATAAAAGTACTAGTTAAAGGGAAAATAGCTATTTAAGCAAAAAGCAACACACACACAAAATTTAAGAGACCAAAAAAATGACTAAAAAGGACATTAGGGGAAAATGGGACTATTTAATTTACCATATTTGCTAGCATTTTTTATAGCAAAAGTTTATTTCAAGTATGCCAGAATGTATATCTATTATGTATGTACATATATACACAATATATCTAATTACATATGGGTGTTAATTTTAATTTTTTTATGAGCGCTTAATTTCTGCCTCCTTTCCATGTTGTAAGTCATATGGTCTTGTTTATAAAATTTAGAACTGCAAATCTGATTCCTCATTTGAGTCATTCAAACTTTTCCACAACAACCAACTGGGACATCAAAAATACAATGTTCAGAATAAACATAAGTAGGGGATGAATGAGAAAGTGATTTTATGCTACAAGCTCCACCAAGAAAAGATGGAATGTGAAAAACAAACACTTATTTGAAGAGTTCGGAGAGTCCGTTCTTGATGTTTTTCAAGCTGTGCAACAAAGGTTCAAAAATGCTTTTCAAAGAACCTGAGACTAATTTTGTTAAGTTTACAAATGACATGGTTCTTTTAGAAATTTCTGTCAGGTGATGGGCTAAAAAATCAAGATGAAAAAATTAAAAATTAGTTTTTGGGTACCTTAGCATCTTAGTTCCCTGCCATAAAATCTTTGGTTACCAGAAAAAGTAGATTGATTTTCTCACTGATAAATGGACTCATTTCATTAATCACCCAAGTTTTCTCTCCTTTCTGTATGTGTTAATCACTACCATAAGGTAAGTAGCTGAGTCTGTTGCTGTCCGATCCCTTGAAAAAAGTGTAGCAAGCAGTCAGGAGACCTCTCTGAAGACTGGCTGTGTTTTAAAGCTAGATTCTACATTCGCACATCAAGGCAATCTCACTCTCCACTTTCTTCCTGCTGGCCTTGCTTCAGTGCGGGCTTTGGTCCTAGCACCTGTTGGGGAGGCACCTGTAGAAGGTGCTTGATGTCTTGCCCAAACTTATTTCCCCAGCTGTTGGGAGTGTTGTGAGCCAACAGCTCTCAGCCCCCTCTGGAAAGTGCAGTCCCTTAAAGAGAGCTGCCTCCTCCAAGGTCATCCCATCCCCCTCTTCAAGGGTAGCCCATCTCCAATAATGGGTTAATGAGGGTGGGGAGAAGACCTAGCCCTCTTGTAACAACCTGGGACAACTCTCAGCTTCAGAGCTACCTGGGAGGTCAGCTACAGTTTTTATTGAGCCTGAATTCCAGTTCAAATTTTCCCTTTGCTTAATCCTACTTTTTCTTCTTCTTCTTCTTCTTTTTTTTTTTTTTTTTCAGAGACAGAGTCTCACTCTGTTGCCCAGGCTGAAGTGCAATGATGTGATCTCTGCTCACTGCAACCTCTGCCTCCCAGGTTTAAGCGATTCTCCTGCCTCAGCCTCCTGAGTAGCTGGGACTACAGGTGTGTGCCACCACACTTGGATAATTTTTTTGTATTTTTAGTAGAGATGGGGTTTTGCCATGTTGGCCAGCTGGTCTCAAACTCCTAGCCTCAAGTGATCTGTCCACCTTGGCCTCCCAAAGAGCTGAGATTACAGGCTTCAGTCACCAATCCTACTTCTTTTTTATTCCCTTCTCCAGGTGTAGGTCCTCAGAGGGCTCTCTAATAAACTTCCTGCTTGTTAATCTCCATTTCAGAGTCTGCTACCTAAGGAACCAAATCTGTGTCAGCATTCACGCTGTTCTGGGGTGAGGCAGAATTGGTTTGCCTGGCCCCTGTGGTTGGGTGGGTATGTGACCAGTTCTGCCAATGACTGAGAAGTGACATGAGCCACTTAGAGGCCAAGCATTTAACTGTCAGGACCAGACTCTGAAGAGCTCTTCACTTTCTATCATGGCATCTGGCAATGTTTAGGAACATTCTGTGGGCCTGAATGACAATAATCAACCAAGCTTCCAGCCAACCAGTGACTGGATAGGTAGATGAGCAAAAGTAGAGAAAATCATTGCTTTAAGCCACCAGGATCCTGGGGCTGTTTGTTGCCATGGCTAACCCCATCTATCCTGCCTGATACACTGACATCACTACAACGGCCTCCGAGTTTCCCTTGCCTTACTGCTTCCCTACGCAACACTTCCCAAATCTATCAGCCTCATGGCCGCCAGTGGTAATTCTGAATCAACTCCTTCCTTCCCCACAAAGATCTTCCCATAAACATCAAAATTCTAAAGTACAGGGTAATTCAAGTTCAGGCATCATTCTCAATCAAAATCTCTCTGTCTTTGTCTCTCTATTCATCAAGGTTAAAAAAACAAAAACAAAAAACCCTCTTTATAATCCCCAACAAAAGTCATGTTCCATGCCTGAAATACCCTTCTACCTTCCTCCTACTTATCCTCCAAAGATCAGCTTAAGAGTCACTCCCTCTAGGAAGCTTCCTCGGTCCTTCCCTTTTGCGTTATTCCTGTCTAGTTTAGACTCCCTCCACTGATCACCTAAAAAGGCAAAGTCCATTCATAGACCTTGGTTTCCTTAAGTGTCTCCCTTACATGAAAATACATTTTCTGAAGGCAAGACAAAAGTCTATTTTGATTTTGTGTGTCTAACACCTTGGCATAGGAACTGAGACTTGGTGAGCCCTTGATAATTACTTTAGGTATGAATGAATGAACAGATGAATAAATCAATCCATGACTCCAATCATTATATTTTACAGAGAAGGACCTAGTAAAGGTAAACTGAGCACTCATCCTGAACATTTGTTTTTTAATTTCTAAATAATTACAATTTTTTTTTTTTTTTTTTGAGACAAGGTCTCACTCTGTTGCCCAGGGTGAAGTGTAGTGGCACAATCTGCAGCCTTAGCCTCCGGGTTCAAGCGTTCCTCCTGCCTCAGCCACCTACCTAGATGGGGTTACAGGCACACACCACCACACCAGGCTAATTTTTGTATTTTTTGTAGAGGTGGGGTTTCGCCATGTTGCCCAGGCTGGTCTCAAACTCCTGGGCTCAAGTGACCTGCCCACCTTGGCCTCCCAAATGCTGGGATTATAGGCATGAGGTGCCACACCCAGCCATGAGTAGGTTTTTGATGAGAAAATTTTTCCGTATTCCTTTAAGTTCTGTTTTTCTGTGATAGAATTATGGATTTTTCTTCCTCTAGTATTCTCCACCTTTTTTTTCTTGTCCGGGGATTGGCAAACTTGTTCTGTAAAGGGCTGGATAGTAAATATTTTCAGCTTTGTGGGCAATAGTCTTGTATCAGCTACTGAACTTTAAGTAGTTCAGACACAACTGCTCAATCTTGCCGTTATAGTGTGAAAGCAGCTGTAGACAACATGTAATGGATGAGCCTGGCTGTGTGCTAACAAAACTTTATTTACAAAAACAAGAGGCAGGCCAGACTTTGCCCGCAGGCCGTAGTTTGCTGACTCCCTTTCTATTCCAACTAATTTAGAAGACTGTGGAGAGTGAAAGGTGAGGGCAAGCAAACTGTATACAGTATGAAATGTACAAGGGCTCAATAGGGAATTGTCCTTTGGAGGACTTCGCCTTTGCCAACCAGTGTGGTGAGATCCAGAGTTCAGGCGTTACCAGTTTGTGGATCATTGGAGTCTTGGATATAGCAAGATTGTCTCTTCAGAGACCCTAGTGGGAGATAGCTGTGACCTTCTAGATTTTAACTGTGGGCTTAGCTAAAAGAGGATGTGCTCTACTGTGTGGAACACAGTCCAAATACCCAGGGTCCACCCCACATATGCTGCTGTGGGAAATTTCACAGTCTCTCTTACTTAGCATCCTCGTGAAACATGTAAAAATGGGAATTTAGTTTCCAGGTGAGAC
This sequence comes from Mandrillus leucophaeus, assembly GCF_000951045.1. NCBI lineage: Eukaryota > Metazoa > Chordata > Mammalia > Primates > Cercopithecidae > Mandrillus > Mandrillus leucophaeus. The sequence goes on from NW_012100432.1 coordinate 1,673,100, forward strand.
TAGAGGGACTAGTCTTACCTATAGAAGCAATAGTAATGCCCCTAGCTACCCTCTATCAAGTATCTTCTCTGAGTTTAGTATTAAATCCTTTACATAAACAAGAGCTAACATTTATTGAGCATTTGCTTGTGCCAGGAACAGTGCTAAGTGATATGTATGTTCCCTCATGAATTTCTCACCCTATTTCATAATGCAGCTACTTCTGTTCCCCCACTCTTACCCAGGAGGAAATGAAGCTCAGAGAGGGAAAGCAATTTGTCCAAGGTCAAATTTGCTCAAGTTGAGCCTACAGACTCTGCTGTGTTCTGTGTTGTACGCTATCCCCTCAGGGCCAGCAACCTGCTTCAGGGGAGCTGATCCAGCCTCTTATTGGTCACTTAAATATCCCGGAGTCTGTGCAAGTTGCCTCCTGTTGGAGGCAATGATTCCCTTCAGGGTTTGCAAGAAATTCTACCTTTGGGACACTGGAGAGAAGGAGAAAACCTAATCCCAAGGAATAAACTGAGGGTTTTGTTAGAACATGTCACACTTAATAAAAAGCAAAGGGTGTTGATTATTTTTTCTGTAATATTCTGTCATCATTTTCCACCTAAGTTGTTTGTTAAACCAAATTAATTGCTATAACAAAACCCACCCAGGCAAGATATAAGGAGGACAGGGATATGGCTGATGAATCAGCTTTTAGCATGTAGCTTAAAATGAAGGTGAACGCTCATGTCTGCTACTTTCACCAAATTCAAGGCTTCACTCATAAAGTAAGTCTTTGTTCAAGGCAGCCTCAATGCAGCCTGAGCCTGCTTTTTATTTAGTCTCTTTACTACAGAAATGCCTTATAGCTAGTATCTTAATTATTCATGGTTTGTTGGCAAATTAAGTTACTTGCTTCTCCAATATCTAGAAATGGAGGAAGTGTTCAATTCCAAAGAAATTATGCCTTCCTAGCTTTGCTGGCCTGACAATAATGTTGTTGGAAAATATTTTATGAATAGGTGGGAGATCTTATTTCACTTATAGCATATGAAAAAAAGAATACCCCCAGGAGCCTGCCAGGTATTTCATGTAATGGATACCTCCCTCCCCACCCTATTTCTCTCTAGAGTGATTAAGCTTTGGCTTTCCTTACAAACAAGACTATTCAGACTAGAAGCAAGAAAAATGACACCTTTTTATCAACAAGATCATATAAAATTTGGTTCAGTAAAATATGTAACTCCCTGGTGTGTGTGTTTCTAGTCTGTATGCCTGAAAGCTGAGCAGTGCAGTGGAACAGTCCCCTCTCTGATTTAGAATTCATAATTATGGGATAGCAAATGGGTATTCTTATGATAAGCCCCTTAACTCAAATTCCTGTGGCAAAATACATACAAAAGTATTTGAGCATTAATCTTTGTACTTATCTTCAAAAATAGCTAATCTTTTTATGTAAAGAGCACTAGATTTGATATTCTAATGATGCAGTGGGCATCGTTGGTTGCATTTCAGCCAAGCATTTTGCCTTTCTTCTCTGGCAGCTCCGTGGTCTGAGGAAGGCCAACCTCACTCCTAGGTTTGAAAATGGATCCATTCCCCCTATAGCCTTAGCAAATCAATGCAATCCAGTGTTTCTTAACCTTTTAATTCATTGTTATCTGCTTAAGGAGCCTTTTTAGATTTTTGCTTGTCACCCCTCCTTATTTATTTATTTATTTATTTTGAGACAGAGTCTCGCTCTGTTGCCCAAGTTGGAGTGCAGTGGTGTGATCATGGCTCACTGCAACCTCCACCTCCCAGGTTTAAGTGACTCTCATGCCTCAGCCTCCCGAATAGCTAGGATTACAGGCATTTGCCACCATGCCTGGCTAATTTTTGTATTTTTAGTAGAGATGGGGTTTTGCCATGTTGGCCAGGCTGGTCTCGAACTCCTGAGCTCAAGTGATCCACTCGCCTCAGCCTCCCAAAGTGCTGGAATTACAGGCATGAGTCACCACACCCAGCTACTTTTTGTATTTTTAGTAGAGATGGGGTCTCACCATGTTGGTCATGCTGATCTTGAACTCCTGATCTCAAGAGATCTGCTCACCTTGGCCTCGCAAAGTGCTGGGATTAGAGGTGTGAGTCACCGCGCTCAGTCCATTTCCTCCCATTTTAATGTCACAAATATACTGTATTTCTGTTTATATATTGCATGTATATTTGTGCTTTATAAATAAAAGAAGTGAATTTTTTTGCCATCCCCCTTCTCCAAAATAATTTTTGCCTCCTTTGGGCCATTTCACTCTCATTGAAAATGCATAAATTGTTAGCCCATACTCTGTGCCAATCAGTGCATGGCATCAGAAGTGGGTATAGACCCTAAATTGGAGTTCCAGCATGTAATCTGGGGCTTTTTTTTTTTTTTTTTTTGGATAGTTGGTTGACATGAGAAATT
>NW_012100432.1:1675651-1696431 GCF_000951045.1 Mandrillus leucophaeus
AAAAAAAAAAAAAAAAAAAAGAAATCATTTTCTTCTGATTCTATATTCATAAAAGCCTTTGTTATTCATTTTTATTGATACATATTGGATGTACATATTTTGAGGGTACATGTGATAATGTGACACATTCATATAATCAAAGCAGGATAACTGGGATGGCCAACGCTTTAAATATTTTAATTAATTAATTTTTTAGAGGAGGTCTTCCTCTGTCACTTAGGCTGAAGTATAGTAGGGTAATTATGGCTTACTGCAGCCTTGAACTCCTGAGCTCAAGTGAGCCTCCTGCCTCAACCTCTTGAGCAAAGAGGACTACAGGTGCATGCCACTACACCTGGCTGATTTTTAAATTTTTTGTAGAGATGGGGTCTCACTATGTTGCTCAGACTGGTCTTAAACTCCTGGGCTCAAGTGATCCTCTCACTTCAGCTTCCCAAAATGTTGAGATTACAGGCATGAGTCATGGTGCCTAGCCATTAGCTTTTCTTTTTTTTTTTTTTTTGGATAGTTGGTTGACATGAGAAATTCTTTCTTTCTGGATGTGTGGATATAAGGCCTGAAACTGCTGTGATTATCTGCTATTGTGAGGGAAGAAACCAGCTGAAGATAAAGCCAACACATGAGCAAGACCAGGACTGAAAGCATGGTTACCCTGATCAAACAATACCTGAAGTTCATTCTACGCTAGACTTTTCAGCTGTGACAAAAGTCATTTCTTTTTGCTCTGTAGGCAAGTTTGAATTGTGTTTTCTATTACAATAAAAAAATCCTAACTGATAGAAAATATAACATTTATTGGATGTTTTCTAAACTTCAGGCAGCATGCTACATATCTTACATGTAAATTAATTCTTTTATCAACCTCTGTGATTAGTACTATTAATTTCTCATTTTATAAATGATGAAGCTGAAGTATAGTAAGATTAACTTGCTCATGGTCATATATAGGCAAAGATTGGATTAACTCCCTTGTCTATTTAACTTGCAGCCTAAGGTATTAATCACTTTATATTACTATCTTTTAGCTCTACACAATTAAGTCACTACTTTTTCATTTAATATTTGAAAAGCATTAAAAAATGATCTTTCTTTGCAAAGGATTATGTGGCACAATTAAGAATATTCAAAGGCTGAAAATATTTTTGAAAATCTTATTTTTGCAAAAGCACAGGAAATTTTAAACTTAGAAATCATTTTCAGGCCGGGCGCGGTGGCTCAAGCCTGTAATCCCAGCACTTTGGGAGGCCGAGACGGGTGGATCACGAGGTCAGGAGATCGAGACCATCCTGGCTAACACAGTGAAACTCCGTCTCTACTAAAAAATACAAAAAACTAGCCGGGCGAGGTGGCGGGCGCCTGTAGTCCCAGCTACTTGGGAGGCTGAGGCAGGAGAATGGCATAAACCCGGGAGGCGGAGCTTGCAGTGAGCTGAGATCCGGCCACTGCACTCCAGCTTGGGTGACAGAGCAAGACTCTGTCTCAAAAAAAAAAAAAAAAAAAAGAAATCATTTTCTTCTGATTCTATATTCATAAAAGCCTTTGTTATTCATTTTTATTGATACATATTGGATGTACATATTTTGAGGGTACATGTGATAATGTGACACATTCATATAATCAAAGCAGGATAACTGGGATGGCCAACGCTTTAAATATTTTAATTAATTAATTTTTTAGAGGAGGTCTTCCTCTGTCACTTAGGCTGAAGTATAGTAGGGTAATTATGGCTTACTGCAGCCTTGAACTCCTGAGCTCAAGTGAGCCTCCTGCCTCAACCTCTTGAGCAAAGAGGACTACAGGTGCATGCCACTACACCTGGCTGATTTTTAAATTTTTTGTAGAGATGGGGTCTCACTATGTTGCTCAGACTGGTCTTAAACTCCTGGGCTCAAGTGATCCTCTCACTTCAGCTTCCCAAAATGTTGAGATTACAGGCATGAGTCATGGTGCCTAGCCATTAGCTTTTCTTTTTTTTTTTTTTTTAATTTATTGTTATTATACTTTAGCTTTTCTTTATGCTAGAAACATTCAAATTATTCTCTTCTAGTTATTTTGAAATGTACAATTTATTAATGTTAAAAATAAGGAGTGGGAACTTACTATTTTTTCTTTTTTTTTTTTAAGAGATGAATCTCACTATGTTGCCCAGGCTGGCCTCAAACTCCTGGGCTCAAAGGATCTTCCTGTCTCAACCTTCTGAGTAGCTGGGATTACAGACGCACAGCACACTGACTGACTACCATTAATATTTTAGATGTTCTTATGAATTATGATATGGTATTGGCTCAGTCACCATCCATTTTATAGAAAAGAAAAATATATATATATTTTAGTAGCTCAGTCTCTCAAATTGCTATACTACTTAAAAATTATCAATCAACCTTATACGGAACTCATAAGGTCTCTGGTTTCTGGAATCTTTATTTTTGAATTGGTCAGTGACAGTATTAGAGATAAGCCATAAATCCTCTGAATCCTTGGGGAGTGAGGCACAGACTCTCTCTGGTTGGCTACAATATTTGCGTTCCCTTTATGAAAGTTTCTCAAACATTAAAAAGAAAAAACAAAATTACACAAGGGGCACTTATTCTACAGACCAAACTGAACAGGGATTTCCCAAGAGGGAAAAAAAAAAAGCTTGAAAGACAGACACGCTTCTGGTTCCAAAAAGCCAGGGAGCTAAGCAATGTGGCCAGATGGGATATGTCCACAATTCCCTAATACTCTCAAACTCCCACATGCTGCCCTGGTTCCCAACCTACCTTTCATGTTCCATTTCAAAATGCAAGATATCACAGATATGTTATATGAAGCAGAAGCAGTGAAAGCACAAATTCAGATGTTCCTCATATTTTAACTTGGATGACAAGGGGACGCTGACTCTTTAGATTTCCATAGGCTAACCTTAGGCGCTGGTCTTTTCATTTTGTCTGACTGATGGAAGACTATGTCAAAATCAAGTGCTTGATCATGTATGAGACACAATATAATGAGATACAAATTCTAGACATATTAGGAACAGGGTCAACTGGGGGGAATCCAGGAACTGCAACAAAGCTATTCCACATCACAGGAAAGAAAATATGATACTATGTTTCCACAGTAAACATCAGGTATATTTCTAATTAAACAATGCAGATTTTTTAAAATCTCAAATATATTAGAAACCAAAGCACAGAACTTTTAAATTCATAAATTACTGTCTTGTTTTGTTTTTTAATCCAGCCAAACTGCAGTCCCAGAGAGGATGAACAGTCTCCTAGTTGAGCAAAGTTGCTGCATTTTTTGTCTGCAAGATGGGACCGAGCAGAGAAATAAAGGGGCTGTGTTGTGTGACAGGGAGTAAATCCTAACATAAGCATTCCAACGTGGAGCCGGGCCACCCCTCCCTTCCCTAGCCTGTCATCCTCCTGCAAAGTGTTCACGATTTGCTGTCCTTCCTTCCAAAAGCCAGTAGACACAGAATCAGCTTTTCCTGGCTCTGCCTTACAAGTTGGGGCTGCCTGATGGAAAACTGAAAATCCAAAGGAAGGATGCAAATCCACCAAGGCCCCCTCTGCCAGCAAATTGGTGTGAAACCGTTGCTTCAGAAGCAGCCACTCCCACCCCAATGAAATTAAAAAGAAGGACTCATTTGAATGTCTAAGTGGCTTTCTGCAGACCCTCTGCTGCAAAGCAACAGCCTCCCTAGCTCAGCGCCAGCCAGTACACCATCGCTCTGTAACAGATGTCTGCAAATGCTGGGACTATCTCGCAAGTGCCCCCCATGCCCAATATGAAAAATTCACAAGCTCTGTCAAGCAATGGTTACCTAGAGCAGCATGCTGAGCGTTTGACCCAAGCAAAGGCCAAGCAGTCTGCTAGGAGTTTAAGAAGAGCTGGGGGGAGAAAATCATACAGGTGGAGCCGGCTTCCCACGAGTGCCGGGCATCCTGCTGGGGCCCTCGGGTGCCGCGCGCCCCGGCTCACCTGGTACACGTCCTGCAGCCCGCACCACGTCCGCAGCACCTGGTGGCAAGCCCGCAGCCTCTCCGTGTACCATCTCCGCAGCGTGGACACGGTCAAGTTCCACACAAAGCGGCTGCCGCTGAACAGCAGGTCCTCCACACCACACATGAACACCGAAGCCATGCCTCTTCCTTCGCTCCGAACCCGGGGGTCCCGGCTCTCGTAGCTGCAGCCCCGACCCCAGCGGCCCACCCGCCTGGGCTCCCGACGCCGACTTCTGCTGGCAGCCGGGGGGTCAAGCCTGCCACCAAACTCGTCTTTCACCGTGCGTCCTGGCCAGGCTCCGGCGGCATGCCCTGGGATTGGGTGCCCGCCAGCCAACGGCTGCGACTGGCACACAGAAGCCCAGTGTCCACCCCCGCCCGCTCGCAGCGCCGAGCAAGCTGTGCTAAGCTCCACCAAGCTGGCCCTCGGCGCTCCCCGGGCACGGGAAGCCCTGGCCGGCGAGGACTCCCCCTGGCGCTTCCCCAGGGCGCGGGGCAGGGACGCACGCGGAGCAACTCTTTGCAGGCTGAGAGGGGAGCTGCATTTCAGCACACTTAGCTTCCACGTCTTGCGCGCGCGCGCGTACACACACACACACACACACACACACACACAAACACACAAACACACACAAACACACAAACACGCACACGCACCCCGGCCGAGTAGTCTCCTAATCTGCCTCGGGGAACACCTTACTCATCTTGCTCTGTTCACACTGATAAACACCTCGGGGCAGCCACAGATGCAGGAGAGAGAGAGAGAAAAAAAAATCCTCCAAACCATCCCTTTGGACCCTACTCCTGGGGGAATGGCCACGAATGTTTCCTTGGTTCTGTTGGAAGCAGGAGATGAAGGCAACAGTCTCAAAGCAACAGGCGGCCCTAGAACCTGCCTTTGCTCCTAACTTGAGGGTCTCAGAGAAAATGACAACCTCCTGTGGTTGCCAGCAGGAGGGCAGGTTCCCTCACACCAAGATGCTGCTAATTCCAATGCAGCAGTCAGGGAGGAAAACAGAGTCCTTGATCCCCTGTAAATAGCTTGCCTGTTACTACTGCTGGGAAACAGAAGCCCATAAGAGAATCGGTGGTTTAGTTCTGGAAAATTCAGCCTCTGGACATGTCTAACCTCACCTGCCAGCACCAACCTGCGTGGGTAGTTTATTCTCCACTCAAAACCAAAGGAAACTGTCCCACCACTCATGAAGTCACTAGATAATTAATCTTATTTATTTATTTATTTATTTTCTAAATTGTCCCTCAGGAATTGATACTGATTATTGGAAACATTTGGAAAAGGGAGCTCAAAGAGTACCACCTACCACCAGTCTCTATTTTTCTTTATTTATTTTTGAGACAAGGTCTGTTGCCCAGGCTGGAGAGCAGTGACTCAATCACAGGTCACTGCTGCCTTGAACTCCTGGGGTGAAGTGATCCATCTTCCCACCTCAGCCACTTGAGTAGCTGGGACTACAGGTGTGCACCACCAAGCCAGGCTAAGTTTATTATCATTATTATTATTATTATTATTTTAGAGATGGGGTCTCACTATGTTGCCCAGGCTGGTTTCAAATGCCTGGGCTCAAGCAGTCTTCCAGCCTCAGCCTCCCAAAGTGCTAGGATTACAGGCACGACTCACTGTGGCCAGCCTCTATTTTCCCTTAGAATGTATGAAGATTTCTCATAGCAAAAGTGCTGTAGCAAATTTCAGGATGGAGTTTTTTCCTGAATCCATCTGTAGGTCAATTGTCTGTATTTTCTTGGCTGTTTCACACCTGTGTTGTTATCTGTGCTATTAAGTGGCACCAAAAGGAAAGGTAAGGCACCAAAGCTTTTCTCCTGAACTAGCCCAGAAGACTCCAGAACAGATTATCGAGAAGTAAATCAGCTTGATTTCAGGTATCAAATGTGCTTTTAGAATCTTAATTCAGGTGAAACTCAATCAGTCAAAAGACGAAGAACACAAAATCTGTCCTCAAAGCGCCTGTTGTTTTCAGTGACTGTAATCAGAAAACTTTTAAATGACATTCGTTTCTTTAATAAAATTGCCTAAGAGTTTTTGTTGAATTAGTTAATAAGACACAAGACTTGACCCAAGCTTTGCAAAGCTTTCTTCACTGTAAATCTCCTCTATGTGCCATCGCTATTAGTATTGAGAGTTTTTTTTTTTTCCCCAAGATGATGGTAATGATGAATCTGAATAGATTTTACTGAATCAAAAGAAAATGAACTCAGTTTGAAAAAGAAATGTCATCATGCTGAATGGAAAACTACAGAACTTCAAAAATGGCCTATTAGTATGAGCAAATGGTGGTGGTATATATATATATATATATATATATTTTTTTTTTTTTTAAACGATGCAGTTCGACTGTGTTCTCGGAAATGTGGGACAGCCAAGGGAATGCCAGAATAAAACCTACAACAGGGTCAATTACCTCTGTCTCATGATACCATCCTCTCAGAAGAGAGGCTCTAGAAATACTCTGGCTGTTGGCTATCTGTGTGTAGGTCTAATGTCAGCAGTCACTTTCAAATTCCATCATTTTCATTCAAGGTTTCCAAAGTCAGGGCAATTTTTTAGAAGATAGGATGTGGTATAATAGGGGCTCTCAAAGTGTGGTCACTGAAGGACCAGTAGCTTTAGCATCACCTGGGAAGGTGCTAGAGATGCAAGCTCTCAGGCAGCCCCGGAATCAGAAATTGTGGGGGGTGAGATGAGTGATCAGAGCTTTCATTCGGTCTCTGGAGAATTCTGACTCATGCTAAAATTAGAGAACTACAATATGATAGTATGGTGATTAGAAGCTACATCTCCTAAAAGAGACACACCCGACTTCAGATTTCTGCTTCTCAGGACCTGTGAGACCCTGAATAAGCTCCTTAAATCAACAAAGTCTCAATGTTCTCATGTGTACAATGTATTATCAGTATTCACTACAAAAAGTCTGGGGAAAATTAAGTAAAATATTCTGTATAACGTCTTTAGCACGGTGTCTGGCAAAGGGTAAGCATCCAAAGAAAACCAACCACCATCGCCCCCCCCAATAACGAATTGTTTCAATTTTTTGTACTCAGATAAAACAGTATAAGTAAAATGTGGGTTTTTAAAAATACAGATTTAGTGGGTATAAGTGCAGTGTTGTTATATGGATATATTGCATAGTGGCGAAGTCTGGGCTTTGAGTGTAGCCATCACAGAATAGTGTACATTGTATTCCTTAAGTTATTTCTCATCCTTCATCCCCTCCCACCCTCTGACCTTTCCCAGTCTCCATTGTCTCTTAGTCCACCATTTTTTTTTTGAGACGTGGTCTCCCTCTGTCACCCAGGCTGGACTGCAGTGGCGCCATCTCAGCACACCGCAATCTCCGCCTCCCGGGGTCAAGTGATTCTCCTGCTTCAGCCTCCTGAGTAGCTGGGATTACAAGTGCACAACACCACGCCAGGCCAATTTTTGTACTTTTAGTAGAGACGGGGTTTCAGCATGCTGGCCAGCTGGTCTCGAACTCCTGACCTCGTGATCCGCCCACCTTGGCCTCCCAAAGTGCTGGGATTACAGGCATGAGCCACTGCGCCAAGCCTTCTTAGTCCGCTCTCTATGTCCATGTGTACTTATTATAAAATGTGTTTTTAAATTTCAACTAGTTACCTGGATGTGCTTTCCTATGACTTCCTGTTTGCTGAAGGTGAAAGTTGGTGGCAACTTGTTTTCAGGGAGCAGTTCTGTTGCTCTTTCAAGTTCCCAAAAATCTTTTTGAGCTTGATCTTCCCCACCAGAGGCAACTTCCCCTGTGGACTCAGAAAAGCTGGGTGCAAGACAGGAGAAGACATCTTATTCCCACTGACATAAACATTGATGCTTTTTTTCTTATCCAAATGGCTTTCCTCTTTTGTAGAAGAAGTTCAAAGGTCAAGACTGAGTGATTTTAGAGGGAAGGAAGTGCAACTTCCTCTACTCCAGGGACTGCAGTGGGTGGCAACTGAACCCAGATGTGCAGAAGTGGAGAAAAGTGCTACCCAAGTATGGCATCATCCTTAAAACGGACTAGCCACATGGGACTAACCAGATCCCAGACACACGCCCTTGAGGCTGGTCTAAAATTTTCTGTGGAAAAGGAGGTAAATCAAGCTAGCTTCAACATTGTCTTGCTTTTTCTTTCTCTTTTTTAAGAAGAGGATTTTCTTTCCTCCCCAGCACAGAGTTCCCAGCAATACACTGTAATTTTCTGCAGCTCTCTCTGGAGGCTTAAGAAGATGCTTCGGGTGACAGCATTACTCATACACCTGGGAATTGTGTTGTCGTAAAAGAGAAATTGTCATTATGCCTGAGGCTCCTGTAGGTTCCCCTTTGAGGAATGGGCAGGAAGAAGAGCATGAAAGCCAAGAAGGTAGGACAAATTCCAACCCCCGTCTCTAGGAAGAAAGAGCAAGTTAGTGAAATGGCAGCTTCCAGTGGTCCCCTCTGCCTGGCAAAAACACAGAGCCCAACTAATGTCTGTGGTCATTTTTCAGCTGTACTCTCTGCACAACTGAAAAACCAGTGTGGGTAAACTGACAGATCATGGACATCCAACATAGGGCTTGAAGTGAATGAAAACAAGGTCTAGTTCAATGGTTCTCAAACAGGGGACAATTTTGTACCTCCCTCTCATGCTGGGACATTTGGCAATGTCAGAAGACATTTTTAGTTGTCACAACTGGGAGGTGCTACTGGCATCCAGCAGGTAGAGGCCAGGGATACTGCTAAACATTATATAATGCACTGGAGAGCCCCCACAGCAAAGGACTCTCCTGCCTAAAGTGTCCCTGGTGCAGAGGTCAAGGAACCCTGATCTAATTAAGTGCTACAGCCTGGCCAGGCACGGTGGCTCATGCCTGTAATCCCAGCACTTTGGGAGGCTGACACTGGCAGATTACTTGAGGTCAGGAGTTTGAGAACAACCTGGCCAACATGACAAAACCAATCTCTACTAAAAGTAACAAAAATTAGCCGGGAGTAGTGGCGTGCACCTGTAGTCCCAGCTGCTTAGGAGGCTGAGGTGGAAGAACCGTTTGAGCCTGGAAGGTGGAGGTTGCAATGAGCTGAGATCGCACCACTGCACTCCAGCCTGGGCAACAGAGCGAGACTCTGTCTCAAAAATAAATAAAAAATAAAATAAAATAAATGCAACACCCTGTTCTTCCTCTCACATGACCAGTTGTAGAGAAACAGTCTTCCCTCTTGTTATTTTATTTCCAAAAGGCAAAAGAAATGAAGCAATCACTGTATAATGGTTTTTTGTTTGTTAGTTTTTTTTTTACACAGTCACAATTTTGAGTATAATGAACTCAAAGTCTTTTGAGAAATAACCGGAATGACGTTTCCTATGATTTTCACTTACGATTTTTAGATACTTATCATCCAAAGGGAGAATAACTATCATAAGAACTATTAATATTTTTGTACTTCAGTTTTTGTTTTATCATTTCATTTATTTATTTATTATTTCATTTTTTAAAAATTATTATATTTTAAGTTCTAGGGTACATGTGCACAACGTGCAGGTTTGTTACATATGTATACATGTGCCATGTTGGTGTGCTGCACCCATTAACTCGTCATTTATATTAGGTATATCTCCAAATGCTATCCCTTCCCCCTCTCCCTACCCCATGACAGGCCCCGGTGTGTGATGTTCCCCACCCTGTGTCCAGGTGTTCTCACTGTTCAGTTCCCACCGTTCAGTTCCCACCGATGAGTGAGAACACGCAGTGTTTGGTTTTCTGTCCTTGCGACAGTTTGCTAAGAATTATCATTTCATTTAAATCAGAGGCTCCAGAGCACTAGAAGAAATCATTCTTTGGCATGTTTATAGAAAAAACTCCCCCCACACTAATCCCAGGTGGAATGCTGATGCCTCCTTTGGGCCATGCACTGTTATGAAAGTCTCTGACTGTACACACGACAGGATATTGCTCCTCTCAGTTCACTTTTCTCTATTAGACTGTCAGCTATGTGAGGAACCACTGTGATGTGAAGTGGAAGCAAGGCTGGCTGGGATGGCTCCTCCTTGTGCAGGAGTATCCCATGCACTGGAAGGCATTTAGTGACCTTGGGCTCTGCCTGCTAAATGCAGCAGTGCCCCAGTCATTAGGACCACCACAACAGAAAGCACCTTCACACATTTCTAAATACTGCTGGGTGGGGTAGTAGCTGCCCTCATTCAGAAACCACTGGTGCAAGCTGGGAAAGGGCCTTATTCATATTTGTTTCCCCAGTGGCTGGCACATAGCAGGCAATCAATAAATGTTTATTGAACTGACCAATAAATGACTATTTGTCTTAACAGTGAATACAGAAAGTGGTTCATCCATTCCCAAAACACAGTCTTGTTCATTAGAAAATTATGTATTGAGTTCACACTATGCATCAGGCAGGGAACTAAGCACTCAGAATACTGACAAGACTGAGATGATCTCGGTCTAAGCGAGTCCGAGAGGAGAGTGGGGAAGTCAGAAGAGGAATCTGAACAAGAAATGTAGAGGAGCGGGCACTGCCACAGGGGTTCTAATAGAGACAAGTGAGTGAGGATGGGGGGATTAAGGGATGCCTCCCTGAGCACGTGACTTTCAGCAGAGACCTGAAGGCTGAGTACAGGAGAGCCAGGTGATAATGGGTGTACATGATAGCAATCAAAGGCACAGGGAACCTTGAAGACAATGCTTGTGGCAAGAAGGATCCCATATTTGTAGAACATAAGGGAAAGGCGCAAGGGGGATGCTTGACGGTTAGGGGACCAGGAAAACCCGGCAGGGAGGCTGCTGCAGAGTTCTAGGGTACAAAGAAAGAGCTTGAGGCAGGGCTGTGGGAATATCTACATAACACTAAGCTGAAGGAGTGTTCCTGTTTCTCAGTCCTTGGGAACTGTGGGGCCTCACACGCAGAATAGGGTAAGAGGTTGGTGGGCAAAAGTGCCACCCTCAAAGCAAGCTTCTCTTGTGGCCTCTGGGAGGGCTCCCCAACTATGCAGTGGCAGGCTCCTCACTCAGGGGGTGGGGCTCTGAATGCCTCATGTCCCTCTACATCCCATTCCAAACAGGAGGTAGGAGGCCGAGAGGCACAAGTTCTGTTTCAATGCCACTCAAGCCAGAGGCTAGGTGACTGGCCTCCTGTTTTCTTTCATCTTTCCCTTTGACTAAGAGATTAAGGGACATCCTTCAGTCTCGGCCTCAAGCAGGAGGAGATGGAAGGAAACACGCAGAGGTGGTGGAAGCCTGAATTGGAGGAAGTAGCCATTGTCCATCTCATAGCCCAAGGCTGATCGGCAGGCTGCTTAACTTTCTGCGGCTGCCTTCATGACTATGAATGGCTTTTTGGCATCACAAAGGGCTAAAAACCCTACAAGCAAAATAATATCCACCACTAAGGCACCTATTCAGCATCTATTCTTTGGCTTCAGCAAACTCATTTCACTCATGGGGGGTGGAGGAGGGGGAAGTACAGCAAAACTTTCTCATCTCCCTCATCGGTTATTTTATCAAATTAAAGTCTCCTTGCTCAAAGAAAAGAGGAGGGATGCGATCTATATTGTCTGAAGAAGTAAAAAAAAAAAAAAAGCAGCATGTTGTGAGACTTTGTGTTGTACCCATTTTTACTAGTTAATCCACTGAGCAGACATTGGAAATTCCTGCCAGATCAAATTTTGGAAGTTATCTGTCTAGATGTAAAAGCATCCAAATGGGAGGATGGTTCCAGGGAAGCCCAGTGGACCAGAGGGAAATGGCCAACCGCCTTCTTTAAGGGAGAAATGGTATCAATCTTGTGACTGACCTCCCACTTCCAGAATTTGTCATCTTTTATTTATACTTAACCTACATGTACTTCAACAATGACAAAAATAAAAAAGTTATAAATTGGTCTATATAGCACCATTTTTTCTATACTTATTAAGTATACTTAACCTACATGTACTTCAACAATGACAAAAATAAAATAGTCATAAATCGGTCTATATAACACCATTATTTTTTCTGAATAAATAAAGGCAGCTTCGCTTATATCATCAGTTGATTCTCACAATATATATTTTCCCAAGAACAAGTAGGAGAAAGCTATTTTGCCCTATTTCATGGATAAAGAAACTGAGGTACAGAGAAGCAGGATGATTTGCTAAAGGTCAGTGGGAAAAGCATTTATGATGGCATTTTTAAAATGGTGTAGTTGCTAATTTTTCAGTCCTTTTACTTTAATTAAAAGATAAAAGAATGAATTTCTTTTGTTTTTACAATTTGATTTGGGCCTCAGACTAAAATTTATAAGGTATTGTCTTAGACAGTTCAGGATGCTATGACAAAAGTCCCACAGGACTGAGTGGTCTAAACAACAGAAATTTATTTCTCACTTCCCAGCTCCGGAGCTGGGAAGTACAGGATCAAGGTGCTGGCCAATTTGTTTTCGGTAACAGCCCTCTTCCTGGTTTGGAGGTGGCTGTTTTCTCCCAAGACAGAGTTCTGGTCTTTTCAGCCCCTTATAAAGCCACCAATCCTGCCATAGGGACTCCCAGTCCCATGGCTTTATTCAAGCCCAATTACCTCCCCAAAGCTCCACCAAATTCCATCACATTGGTGTATGGTATCAAATATGGATCTTGGGAGGACAAAACTATCAGTCCACAGCGGGCATGAATGGTTCTAGGATGTGTTTCACTACTCTAGGAACTGAACATGACAAAAAGTCCATCCTTTGGGTTTACCCAATTTAATTAAGAATAAAACAATGATCTAAAAAGTCAGGAAATAACAGATGCT
This sequence comes from Mandrillus leucophaeus, assembly GCF_000951045.1. Taxonomy (NCBI): domain Eukaryota; kingdom Metazoa; phylum Chordata; class Mammalia; order Primates; family Cercopithecidae; genus Mandrillus; species Mandrillus leucophaeus. The sequence continues at coordinate 1,688,434 of NW_012100432.1, forward strand.
GGTGAGGCTGTGGAGGAAGAGGAAGGCTTTTAAACTGTTGGTGGGAATGTAAATTAGTTCAACTATTGTGGAAGACGGTGTGGAGATTCCTCAAGGATCTAGAACCAGAAATACCATTTGACCCAGCAATCCCAATACAGGGTATATACCCAAAGGATTATAAATCATTCTACTATAAAGACACATGCACACATATGTTTATTGCAGCATGATTCACACAGCAAAGATTTGGGATCAACTCAAATGCCCATCAATGATAGACTGGATAAAGAAATTGTGGCAGATATACACCATGGAATACTATGTAGCCATTAAAAAGAATGAGTCCATGTTCTTCACACGGACATAGATGAAGCTGGAAGCCATCATTCTCAGCAAACTAACACAGAAACAGAAAACCAAACACCGCATGTTCTCACTCATAAGTGGGAGTTGAACAATGAGAACACCTGGACATAGGGAGGAGAACATCACACACCGGGGCTTGTCAGGGGGTGGAGGGTAAGGGGACGGAGAGCATTAGGACATACCTAATGTATGCAGGGCTTAAAACCCAGATGACGGGTTGATAGGTGCAGCAAACCACCATGGCACATAAATACCTATGTTAACAAACCTGCACGTTCTGCATATATGTCCCAGAACTTAAAGTAAACTTTTTTTAAAAAAAGAATAAAGCTATGAGAAAAAAAGAAAATCTATAATGAACAGTATTTTTTTTTATGGTAGAAAAAAGAGCAGTGACTTGAAATTCAATGGCTCTTCACTCCTATACAGTAAGTGACAGAAGGAAAACAAAAAGATACATGCAAAATCTTTATTCTCCAAAGATCAACCATACTATGTAGGTGTACATAGTAGTCAACTGCAATACATTGAGAAACAGAAATTACCAATATCAGTGGCTTGCAAAGTATTAAAATATCTCAAGGCCGGGTATACTCTGACCATCAAACAAATATGAGCAATAGGTTATAAAAATAAACTATTTTCCCATTATTGCTAAAAATACAGAAAATTTGGTAGGATTATTGCTAGGAATTTCAACTATTTGGCCCTTAGCAGTCAGAGCAAAAGAACAGAAAGGAAAAGTCTAGCATCCCAAAAAAGGGACATGAAAGTATTTCTTGTATCTTGCTATCCTAAAATTAACTTTTTTTTTTAGGATAGGAACATACTGTTCTCAACTACAAAATGAATTGTATACAAGAAGAGCAGGCAGCAGGAAGCAGCATACTACAAGCCTTGAAACCTATGGCTATTTTATACAGTGGAGAAAATAGTTGTGCATTCCTCAGACTAAGAGTTCAGGGAGCTTTAGGCAGTATTTGACAGGAAAGAAGAGAAGAACTGCATGAGTTTGTCTTGAGTCAATAATACAGAAAGAAAAGACGGGTTTTACTTCTGAAGGGACTAGCACCAGAGAAATTTAAGGTAGACTTCCTCACCCTAAAACAGTTCCATTATTATCTCAGTCTGGTGGGTTTATAGATAATTTTGGTTTATTCTTTGTATGTTTATATATTTTGGCAGAAAATGTTGGTTGTCTGTCCACCACCTATTCCCCTCTTTTTCAAATAATCTTATTTTGCCGGTGTCCTTTTTCTATGTTGCTGGTATGAACTATTGATCTAAGGGAAGGCATAACACCCGACTCTGGCAATAAGATATGAAGTGAAGCTTTCCAAAGAGTTATAGAAAACAAGGGCTGGGTGTGGTGGCTCATGCCTGTAATCCCAGCACTCTGGGAGGCCGAGGTGGGTGGATCGCTTGAGGTCAGGAGTTCGAGACCAGCCTGGCCAACATGGCGAAACCCCTCCTCCATTAAAAATACAAAATTTAGCCAGGCATGGTGGTACGCACCTGTAATCCCAACTACTTGGCAGGGTAAGGCAGGAAAATCGTTTGAATCCAAGAGGAGGAGGTTGCGGTGAGCTGTGATGGCATCACTGCACTTTAGCCTGGGTGACAGAGTGAGACTCTGTCTCATTAAAAAAAAAAAAAAAAAGAGTTATAGAAAACATATCCCTCTCTGAAGAGAAGAAACATCACAAGAATTTTGTCAGCATATGAAAAGATGCTGAACATTATTAATTAGTCGCTGAAGAAATGCAAATCAAAACCACAATGATATACTACTTCACACCCATTAGAAAGGCTATAATTAGAAATAAGGATAATAACAAATGTTGGCAAAAATGTGGAGGAATTGCCATCTTCATACATTACTAGTGGGAATGTAAATTGGTATAGTCACTGTGAAAAAGACTGGAGTTCCTCAAAAAGTTAAAAATAGAATTACCGCTTCTTCTCCGAGAAAACACCAAATGGTGGATGACGCCGGTGCAGCGGGGGGGGCCCGGAGGCCCTGGTGGCCCTGGGATGGGGAACCGCGGTGGCTTCCGTGGAGGTTTCCGCAGTGGCATCCGGCGCCGGGGTCGCGGCGGTGGACGGTGCCGGGGCCGGGGCCGAGGCCGCGGAGCTTGCGGAGCCAAGGCCGAGGATAAGGAGTGGATGCCCATCACCAAGCTGGGCCACTTGGTCAAGGACATGAAGATCAAGTCCCTGAGGGAGATCTACCTCTTCTCCCTGCCCATTAAGGAATCTGAGATCACTGACTTTTTCTTGAGGGCCTCTCTCAAGGACGAGGTTTTGAAGATTATGCCGGTGCAGAAGCAGACCGGTGCTGGCCAGCGCACCAGGTTCAAGGCGTTTGTTGCTATCGGGGACTACAATGGCCACGTCCGCCTGGGTGTTAAGTGCTTCAAGGAGGTGGCCACCGCCATTCGTAGGGTCATCATCCTGGCAAAAACTCTCCATTGTCCCCCTGCGTAGAGGCTACTGGGGGAACAAGATCGGCAAGCCCCACACCATCCCTTGCAAGGTGACAGGCTGCTGCGGCTCTGTGCTGGGGCGCCTCATCCCTGCACCCAGGGGCACTGGCATCGTCTCAGCGCCTGTGCCCAAGAAGCTGCTCATGATGGCTGGTATCGATGACTGCTACACCTCAGTCCGGGGCTGCACTGCCACCCTGGTCAACTTCGCCAAGGCCACCTTTGATGCCATCTCTAAGACCTACAGCTACCTGACCCCTGACCTCTGGAAGGAGACTGTATTTACCGTCTCCCTATCAGGAATTCACTGACCACCTTGTCAAGACCCACACCAGAGCCTCCGTGCTGCGGACCCAGGCTCCAGCTGTGGCTACAACATAGGGTTTTTATACAAGAAAAATAAAGAGAATTAAGCCTGAAAAAAAAAAATCATATGATCCAGCAATTCCATTCCTAAGTATATGCACCACAAAAGTGAAAACATGCATTTAAAAAAACCTGTACACAAATGTTCACGGTAGCATTATTCATAATAGCCAAATGGTGGGAACTATCCATATGTTTATCAGCTGATGAACAGATTTTTAAAATGTGACATATCCATATAATGGAATATTAGTCAGCAATAAAAAGGAGTGAGGTATATACTCAAGGGAATTGAAAACATTTGTTCACACACACAAATTTGGACATGAATGTTCACAGAAGCATTCTTCAAAATAGCTAAAAAGTAGAAACAACTCAAGTGTCCATCACTTGATGAGTGGATATACAGAATGTAGTATATGTATACGATAGAATACTACTCAGCCATAAAAAGGAATGAAATACTGGTACATACTACAACATGGATGAATACTGAAAACATTATGTTAAGTAAAAGAGGCCAAACAAAAAAGTCACATATCCATAGAGACAGAAAGTAAGTTAGTGGTTGCCAGGGAGTTGGGGGGTGAGGTGGAGTGAACAGGGAATGAGTATTAATGGGTATGAAATTTCTTTTTGGGGTGATGAAATGATCTGACATTAGATAGTGGGGATAGTTGTGCAACTTTGTGATTATACTAAAAACCAGTGAATTGTACACTTTAAAAGGGTGAATTTTATGGTATGTGAATAAAAATCAATCGATTAATAACGAAATAAGCAATTGACAAAAAAATAGATAACTTTAAAAAAATAAATGAAATCTATGCCAAGACATGGATGAATCTCAAAAACAGTGTTAAGTGAAAGAAGCCAATCATAAAGGGCCACATATAGTATTGATCCCATTTATATGAAATGTCTAGATTAGGCAAATCTGTATAGATAGAAATTAGATTAGTAGTTGCCTAGGGCTGAGGGAATTAGGAAGAAATGGGGAATGACTGCTAATTAATACAGGGATTTTTGGGGGGATAATGAAAATGTTCTAAAGTTAGATTATAGTAATGGTTGCACAACTCTGTAAATACATAGAAATCCATTGCATTGTACATTTTACATAGGTGAACTGTATGGCATGTGAATTATATCCCAATAAAGCTGTTACCAGAAAAAAAAAGAGGTAAAACCACAGAAAACATCTTAACTTGTACCTGTATTTGCTGAATATTCTACAATGAGTGTGTAATACTTATATCTTCAGAAAGAAGGTGTTCAAATTTCTCTTGATTTGGAAAAAAATGCTGTTACATAAAACAAGGTAAAAATCAGAGCAGAAAAAATACTGTACATGAGCTCAGTTATAAAACTAAGTGCGTACATGTAAGGGGAAAAAACCTAGAGGAAAATACACTAAAAATTTATTGACAGTACTGATTTCTGAGTTTTGATTATTGGATGATTTTAATTTATTGTGGTGGAGGAAGTTTTTCTTTCTGTTTTTCTATATTAGCACATACTACTTTATGCTTTTGTTTTATTTTTTAATTGACACAATCATCACATATTTATGGGATACACAGTGATGTTTCAATACTTATAATGTGTAGTGATCAGATGAGGGTGATTAGCATATCCATCATGTAAAACATTTGTCATTTCTTTGTGCTGGGAATATTCAATATCCTCCTTTGAGATGATTGAAACTATATATTATTGTTAATTACAGTCACCCTACAGTGCTATAGAACACCAGAACGCATTGCTCTTATCTAGTCGTAATTTTGCACATACTACTTTTTGATTTCTAATTGGAAACGCACATGCAATCATACAAAAGCTTATTCAGCAATGAAATGTAAGCCTCCCTCACATCCTTGTTCCTCAGTTCCTCATTTCCAGGGCTGCCATGTAAGATTGTCCAAGACGTCGCTGCACAATGGCCCCTGGCTAAGGCAGTGAGTGGGGGCTGTAATCTAGCCAGGGCTCTGCTGGATAAGCCATAACTCGTGGCTTTGAGAAAAAGAGTCCTTTTCATCTTAACCGCACGAAAGTGTTATGCAACCAAGTGGCCATTCTGCCCTTTTCCCCTGCCCAAAGATACCACTGTTACTAGTTTCTTGTATATCCATCCTGACATAGTCTATGATATCCAAACATATACCGCATACTATAACTTATATATAAAAGTTATTTTAAAAGAGTAAAGAAATGGCAATACAATGACAGCAAAAGGCTGCACAGTATAATCAGAATTCCAGTATTTCTACAGAAGTCATTCAAGGCACTATGGTAAAATTGGATTTAAGGAAAGAAAAAAAATTACTTGGAACAAATAAATCTTAAGGTAAGAAGCCTAAATGCAATAATTGTTGAATTGTTTTCCACCTGAGCTGTCCTCAATTCACATGAATTGTTTATACAGCAAATGAAATTGGTTGCATCCATTGTCAAGGGGGCTCCTATTTGGTACCTCGCTCATTGTGCTCCCCACAGCTTTGTGGAAGCTTGTTTGTGGTCCAGTTTCCACTGCAGAAAACTTTAGGATTTTAATCTTCTGAGAAACCTGAGAATGGGTGTCCCCAGGTGAAATGTGGCCCTTCCATTTCATTCACTCTTGTGTCCTTCAGAACAAGAACTGCTTCAACAGGCAATCCAAGGCCACTCTCTCCATTTGTATCCCCACATCTCTACGTTCGTACCATCTGGGGAGAAGTCTTAACTCGTTCAGAGAAAATGATGGTTAAATCAGTAATAAGTCACATTATGAGATCTGATTGTAAGGATTGCTCTGTCACTCTGCAGAACTTTTGTCTCTGTTCCTGTTTTATGTTTTGCCTCATTACAGAGGGCCATACTGGTCTTCTTTTGGGTTCTAATGCTTTTGCCTCAGGCTCTTTATATTTGTGGCTCTTTAAGTCCTCAACACTCTTCTCCATCCTGAGACTGAATCCAGTGAACTCCCATTTATCTTTCAAGCCTTAGCTTTAATGTTGATCCCTCAAAGCAGGTGAGTGCCCCATCGCTGCTGCTTAACTTCCCTTCTCATTACATCCACCATATGTAAAATTACCTGCTAAGGCTTGATTCTGACACCAGACCATAAGCTCCATGGGTGCAGGGACCATGCCTGTCTTGTGACCCTTATATTGTCATTGCTTAGTATTAGGTTGGTGCAAAAGTAATTGCAGTTTTTGCCACTGAAAGTAATGAGCTCAGTTGTTAATTACTTTTGCCCCAATCTAATACAATACCTGGCTCATATTAAGTACTCAATAAACCTGTTAATTGAGCAGATGGAAATGTAAAAGCTATGTCTTTCCTTGTTTAAAAAAAATTGAGGCTGGGCATGGTGGCTAACACCTGTAATCCCAGCACATTGGGAGTCTGACACGGAAGGATCACTTGAGGCCAGGAGTTTGAGACCAGCATGGCAACATAGTTAGATGCTGTCTTCACCAAAAAAAAAAAAAAAAAACATTAGTTGGGTGTGGTGGCTCATGACTATAGTCCTAGCTACTTGATAAGCTGGGTTTGAATCCAGGAGTTTGAAGTTGCAGTGAGCTATGAGCTATGACCATTCCACCGCACTCCAGCCTGGGCAACAGAGTGAGACCCTGTCTCTTAAGAAAAAAATAGTGTACCATTTAGGAGAAAATTTAGAATTGATTGAAAGCCAAGAATAATAAGGCTAGAAACTACTCCTTAGGTATTGAAGCATTTTCCAAGGAAGAAGCCTGGAGAAACCTGAGGCTGGTAGTGGGTTAAAACTAACTACTGGATGAAAAAACAAACAAGACAAACACCACTGGAGTGCAATGGTTGAGACCCAGGAAGGCAATCCAAGATGGCTTTAGTGTGAGACATTTCTGTATACTGAGAAAGAAGGTGGTGGGCAAGGTCTCTGGATGTGACTTACCTTACTCTTAATGACCTACCTTACCGTTAATTTGCCCTGATTCAAATAAATCTTGACAGTAGGAGCAAGGATTATCTGAGACATATTTGGTCCTCCTAAGTGGCTTAGTTCTCTAAAACCCCTTTCAAGAGTGCTTTGGGGCACTCAGAAACTAGCTCTGCTTCTATTACACCGAGTTATGCTAAGAGCAGGATAAGATGACGTGGACTTATTTGCCTTGTGGATTTGTTCCCTGTTTCTATTTCTAAAATAGAATACTTAAGTCTGTTAACTGATTAACTACAGGAGTACAGAGAATGTCAATGGTTACTGGCATTCTTTACTTCCATTTTGAATGCCCTTTTCCATACACACTACTATATGGTTTTAGAGAAGATAAATAATTAAAATAAATAATTTAAGATATGCAGCATAGAAATATATAAAATGCAAACATCATGTTTACATCATAAAGCACAGCTACATAAACAACAGATTATGTTCAGGCTGAAGAAGAATTTCTAAAACCCACAATCACTGAAATATGGTTGTGATGAAAGTAGAACATCCAAATTAATTTCCTTTTATAGCAATGGAAATATATGGAGGCAGAGCCTCTTCAACTATTCCATCCAAGTAAACTGCATGGTACAGAGGAAGGGTATCAGGGGTCAGGGGGTTGTCCCAAAGCAATTTTAGCAATCAGAAATTGAATTTGCTGATTTTATCTTAAAGATTCCTGAAGACGCCGGGCACGGAGCGCTCAATTCTGTAATCCCAGCACTTTGGGAGGCCGAGACAAGTGGATCATGAGGTCAGGAGATCGAGACCATCCTGGCTAACATGGTGAAACCCCGTCTCTACTAAAAATACAAAAAACTAGCTGGGCGTGGTGGCGGG
>NW_012100432.1:1698666-1699897 GCF_000951045.1 Mandrillus leucophaeus
ACCTATGAGTGAGAACATGCAGTGTTTGGTTTTCTGTTCTTGTGATAGTTTGCTGAGAATGATGGTTTCCAGCTGCATCCATGTCCCTACAAAGGACACGAACTCATCCCTTTTTATGACTGCATAGTATTCCATGGTGTATATGTGCCACATTTTCTTAATCCAGTCTGTCATTGATGGACATTTGGGTTGACACGGAGTTTCGCTATTGTTGCCCAGGCTGGAGTGCAATGGCGCGATCTCGGCTCACTGCAACCTGTGCCTCTTGTGTTCAAGCGATTCTCCTGCCTCAGCCTCCCAAATAGCTGGGATTACAGGCATGCAGCACCACGTCTGGCTAATTTTTGTGTTTTTAGTAGAGACGGGGTTTCTCGATGTTGGTCAGGCTGGCCTCAAACTCCCGAGCTCAGGTGATCCATCCGCCTCGGCCTCCCAAAGTGCTGGGATTACAGGCATGAGCCACTGCGCCTGGCCACACATTTTATTCTCACCAGAATCAGAGACATGTCTATCCCTAAGATATTATTTTGTTAATTTTAGAGACAGGTTCTCTCTGTCACCCGGGCTCTGGAGTGCAGTGGCGCAATTATGCTCACAGTCTTGAACTCCTGGGCTCAAGCAATCTTCCTGCCTCAGCCTCTAAAGTAGCTAGGACTATAGGCATCCAACACCACACCTGGCTATTAAAAATTTTTTTTTTTTTTGTAGAAACAGGTCTTACTATATTGCCCAGGTTGGCCTTGAGCTCTTGGCTTCAAGTGATCCTCTTGTCTTAGCCTCCCAAAGCACTGAGATTACAAGCCTAAGCCACGGTGCCTGGTAGCCTAAGAATGTTTTCTTTTAGATTTTCTTGAACAAAAGTGCAAACAGAAAATACAGTGTTAGTGTCTTTTTGCCCATGAGATTTCTCTCCATAACAGAATTCAGAAAAATTAAAATTAAATAAATGCACAGACTTTCTGATCCAGAGGATTCTTTCATAGCATTACTTTCTTAAATTTTAAGGATAGAAAATGTAACTCTGGCTTTGAGATATGATTATTAGAGTTAGAAGAATCAAATAATAACCAGGTACTTTATGTTGATTTGCTTTCATGAAACAGCCATTAATCATTTCATTTTCACAATGACCTGTGAAATAAAGTATTATTATGACCTCTATTTTACATCATTATTATTATTATTACTTCTTTTTTATTATACTTTAAGTTCTAGGGTACATGTGCACAAC
>NW_012100432.1:1704535-1707162 GCF_000951045.1 Mandrillus leucophaeus
CCCGGGAGGCAGAGCTTGCAGTGAGCTGAGATCCGGCCACTGCACTCCAGTCTGGGCGACAGAGCGAGACTCTGTCTCAAAAAAAAAAAAAAAAAAGACTCCTGAAGATTTTTTATTCTTCTTCATAATGTATCTTTGGTTTTCTTTCTAAAAATTCAATCAGTAAAACTGTTGTTCCAAGAAGATGTGCCATGTTTATTTTGGGTTTCCTATAATCTCTCAGGACATCTCTCGGGAGAAGAGTGTATCTCTCTTCCTCTCTTTCTTTTCTGAGTCAAGGTCTCACTCTGTTACCCGGGCTGGAGTACAGTGGTGCCATCACTGCTCACCACAGCTTTGATCTCCTGGGCCCAAGTGATTCTCCAACTCTGGCCTCCTGATTAGCTGGTGCACATGTGGGCACCACCACACCCAGAAATTTTTATATTTTTTTGTAGAGATGGGGTTTCGCCATGTTGCCCAAGCTGGTCTCAAACTCCTGGACTCAAGTGATCTGCCCGCCTCAGCCTCCCAAAGTGCTGAGACTACAAAGCATTAGCCACCCTTCCTGGCCAAGAGCGCAAATATCTCAGTGTAAGAAGCACAGTGGTCAAGAAGAGGAGATACAACCACTGTAATCTCTATAGACTTCAGAAAAACTTTTAGTTTAGTAAAAAAAAATGTTTTCCATAATAAATGATTAAATGCAGTAGCCTGTGCATAGGCAATTCTTCTGGGATCTTATACAGCCTCCTGTCTCAGCATATATTAATACCACAACTGCAGTGAATTTCCTATTTCTCATGTCTGCCCAACTGTTGCAGTCATGGGTGATTATCCAATATCCGCTCTACCCAAAAGGACAGGCCTAGGGCAGGTATGGTAATCCCATCCTCCCTGCCAAGTGATTGGTTTAGGAAAGGGCATGTGATCAGTTTTGTCCATTAAGACCAAAGGGGATATCTACTGAGGGGGCTTCTGGGAAACCTACCTTAACTCTGGTTGAGCCATCTTCTTGCCACCATGAGGATGAAGCCAATACAGAGAGTTGATTTAAACAAGGCAATTACCAAGATGAGAAATTGGAACTTTCAAGTATTGTGTGTGAGTTGCCCTACCTCAGGATATCTTAACATAATAGATTCCCTTAAGACATGTGAAATAATCTCTTTCCATATTACCTTATTAACCCAATTAATGTGTGGGTTCTCTGTTACTTTAGGAGATCTTTAATGATATACTTTACATTGAACTAAAAGCTTTGACAAGGGGAGGATGTTTTGTTTATCTTTGTATCCCAAAACCTAACACAGTATCTCAGATATAGGAGATGCATAATTCATATATGTAGGGCTGAACTGAACCAAATATCAAACATAAGATGTACAAAATGAATTTCTCATTGCCTCTAGATCTCCTGGATACCAAACAGCTAAATAAGCAACCCAGATTATAGACAGTATGACACGAGAGTAGGTGAGAATTATTGGCGTCAGGAGACAGTACTACAATTGACCTCAATACATTAGTCAGATTGCACATGACAGACAGTAAATCAAAAAAAATCAGGAATCAATGAGATATACATATGAAAATCACTGTATGGAGAGTGATTGAAAAAGACCCCAGAAGATTATTTTGTTTAAAGGAAGCATAGCCCTGGACTTTTGGTATTACGGTACTAATCATTCAAATACAGAATACGACAGAGAAGAGAAACAACATTTTCATATCTGGAACATCCAGGAGGATATGCCAGCAGTAGCTAGATGTTCGGAGGATCCTGAAGATATTGGGTCTGTGTCCACACTAATAAAACACAAAGGCTAAATCAGATCCCCTCCACTTCATTTGTAAGAACTGCCTGGATCACAGAGGTGCTTTGAAACTTAGCAAGGATTCAGGGGCTTCTAATGAACACCCAAATATTCCTCTGAAAAGAAAAAAAATCATTCCTTCCTGATATTCCTCAGAAAAGAAGCTATGTGCAGGCACTGACTCAGGGGGTTTCACACCCACCAAGCCATGTTAGTGTCCTCAACAACTCAGAAGTATTCTCACTATCCCCATTTTAAAACTGGCTCAACTGGGCAGTTATTGTCATTAACCAAGGGATCCAACTAATGGTAGATACAAGGAATGCCATGTAACATAGAATTCTAACAGAGGCCCTCTGCTAGGAAAACAACAGGGCTCAGTGATAGGAAAATCTCAGTAAGGAAGGAAGGAACACTTCCCCGAGAAATGAGTGAGGAAGCTAACCCCATTCCTGCCGTTGCTAGTAACTTCTGAGACTATGAAATGTCAGCACTATTCAAACAGTCATAGAAACCTTCACAGAGGGGAGATACAGGCAGGACAGGTTTTGGAAGTATAGAAAGCTTAAATATACTCCTAATGCCATCAGCTTGAAAATAAAAGAGGCATATGGACATCTGAACCTTACAAGTTCAAGTGTACTCCACTTATGAAGTATAGTACAGCATTCTCTATCGCTATTCCAAAAGTGTGCATAAGCACTCCCCCCACCCCAGCACACACACACACACACACACACACAGGTTTCTCTTTGCACATTTTATTCTTTTACTTATTTATTTATTTTATTATTGTACTTTAAGTTCTAGGGTACATGTGCACAACATGCA
>NW_012100432.1:1708435-1718918 GCF_000951045.1 Mandrillus leucophaeus
TTAATTTGAGATCTTTGTAACTTTTTGATGTGGGCATTTAATGCTATAAATCTCCCTCTTTTTTATTGTACTTTATGTTCTAGGGTACATGTGCACAACATGCAGGTTTGTTACATATGTATACATGTGCCATGTTGGTGTGCTGCACCCATTAACGCGTCATTTACATTAGGTATATCTCCTAATGCTATCCCTCCCCCCTCCCCCAACCCCACGACAGGCCCCGGTGTGTAATGTTCCCCTTCCTGTGTCCAAGTGTTCTCATTGTTCAATTCCCAACTATGAGTGAGAACATGCGGTGTTTGTTTTTTTGTCCTTGCGATAGTTTGCTGAGAATGATGGTTTATTACTTCTATTACAGTAAAGCTGAAACTTAGAGAGGTTAAAGGAGTTGATGGGTTAGGTTCAGACACTGAAGTATCCAGAGGTCAATAATCCGGGCAGAACTGTGAGTTTTGTGCTTGGTACTGGATGGAGTTGGGCATAAATGAAGTAGGTCAAGACAAACAGAAAGCAAGTTCATGTGAGCAGCTTGGAATGAGAACACTAATCAAGAAGACATTGAGAAGGTTGACAGTCAGGTGGTTCAGAACCCCAGACTCCACAGGAATAGAAAGAGGATGCAAGAGATCTTGTTATACTCAGGTATGGCTACCAGGAGAGCAGGGATCCTGACTGTCTTCATCACAACTGTGTCCTTAGGGCTTATGACAATGCCTGAAAATAACAGGCAGGAATGAAAGGGATTAAAAACTTGGTCTGACAGCCTAGAAGAGAAATGTGGGGTGCCAGCTATACAGAGGCTATAAAGTCTTTGTCAGAGCTCTTTGCTCGTGAATGATGGAAACATAATTATAACTAATTTAAGCAACCTGGAATTTATTGGCTCATACAACAAACTAGAGAATAGGCAGGGTCAAACAGACCTTGTAGATGCCAAGAATGTTTTCTTTCTCCTTGCTTTTGCCATTGCTTCTTTTACGCAGTTCGTTCATGTTCTCTGGTGTGTTCCTTTACACATGTCATTCACTCCGTTGGGTGTGCTATCACAAAAGGGTATAAAACCACAACCAAAGGCACATCCAAGTGTATGTCCTTATAGACTCACAATCAGAGAGGAAGAAGAGCTCTTCTCTGCTAGCTCCTGCAGGTTAAATAATGGGCAAGGATGCCGATTGACTATCATAGCCATTGTAGCCAGGTTAGAGGACATAGTAGTCTGTGTAGCGACTGGCTTAACCAGAAGCAGACGCCATCCTGTGGTCCAGGAGGGCGGGTACCATGACTGGCAGTCCTATGCAGGGCAACTTGGTCAGATGTGTGAAAAGAACATTTTCCCCAATGAAAGGGAGTTCCTGTTACCAGAAGAAGTGGTAGAAGAATGTTGGGCAGCAGAAGCAGCCGATCTTCCCCACAAGGACTCTTACCTTTGAGGCAAACATATCCAAGCGAAGGAAGGAACCATTGCTAAGCCATGACATGCTAGTTCTGGGATACGCCACAACATCTGGCTCACTCTGATACCATGTTTCCCAGTCCTACCCTCCTTGGTGCCAGAAATTAAATGATCCATGATGACCTGCTTTCTGGTCTGCAGACAAAACCTCCTAGTTCCAACTGAAATTTAAATTTAACTTGGTCCCTTGTAGTGAAACAGTACTGCGGGATAGGCACCATATTAATAGTATCAACCTTTTTATTAATGTGATTTCAAATAATATTTTGCATTTTCAATGACTTGGTTACGTGGCACCTTGGGTATAATAATTATTAAATTCTTTCATCTGTTCCGAAGCAAAGAGATGCATTGCTTTGTTTTTCACCCGAAGAATATCAATAATATCACATTATTAATTTTATTGGGATCCCCTGAATCTGAAAGCTTAAAACTTTATTAAAAAGGCCCTCACCCTTGCACTTCTTATTCCCTTTTCCATAAATCCAACACAAAAACACATGAGGTGCCAACAGCTGAAACCTTTTGCCAAGATGGGCTTAATGCTTTTAAATGGCCAGAAGCACACTCACACTCTCAGGGCCCCACTTCTAGAGCTCCACGTTTAATGAACAATGGCTCTTGGAAAACCTCATGCTGGATTCCAGCCGATACTCACAGCTCACAACTTTGCTGTCAAGATGCCAACTGTGCAAGGCCCTAACAAGAGTTTCCCAGTGCATCGGGCTCCTCCCAGTCAATAGCTGTCATTCCCACAGGCTCAGCTGGTCCTCAGCAAGTAAGAAGGAGCATCCTCCCCACCAACTGACCCTTTAAATAGCCTTGCCATATTTCCATTGTAAAATATTCACTTTCCTTTCTGTTCTCTTCTCCAACTTCTGGGGAAACAAGTGAGAAACTGCTAAGTGATGCTGCCTCCTTGTTTGCAACTTTCCTATCATCTCCTCTTCAAAAAAGCCGGTTCAGTCAGTTTTGTGGCAGTAAACATGGCCTTCGGGGCAGGCTCTAGAGCTGTCAATAATGACTATGTTTAGCCACGTCTTACCAAATGTCATTAATGTCAGGTTTTGTTTTTGTTTTTGTTTTTTTTAGAGACAAGGTCTTGCTCTGTGTCTCAGGCTAGAGTGCAGTGGCTCAAACAGCTCACTGTAACCTTGAACTTCTGGCTTAAGCACTCCTCCTGCCTCAGCCTCCTAAGTAGCTGGGACTACAGGTGTGTGCCACCACACCCAGCTAGTTTTTAATTTTAATTTTTTTTTTTTTTGGTAGAGACGGGGGTCTTGTTGTGTTGCCCAGGTTGGTCTCAAATTCCTGACTTCAAGAGATCTGCCTTGGCCTCTGAAGTGCTGAGATTACAGGTGTGAGCCACCACACCCATCCTAATGTCAGATTTTTAAGCAAGTATTTGCACCAGTATTTGAAGAGTGTCTTTTGGAATCTTCCTGAAATTTGTATAAATCAGAACATGGGGTGAAGGTGACTTGGTTTAAGGAAGAAAGTGGTAATATAGACGTTGCCACTCCAGCCCCTGGCAATACTATATATATCTTTTACTGAACGTAAATTCAACAAGTGCTTGGGTATAAAAGACAGTAAGGATTAGCATGAGAAAGAAATAATGTAATGTAAGTGATTCCACCTATGAAGCCACTTCATAAAGGTTAGCGTTAGATGGGACTTAAGAATATTCTCAGTGGGGCTCAGTTCCTGGATACCTCTCATGGTGTCAGCACAGCACAGTGTAATGACTCTACTATTTAAAGGGAGGCATTTTTCATACAACCCGGTCCCTAACCTCAAGACAACTACTTTATCTGGTGCTTAATCTAAGAAACAGAAATAGTGACTTAAGTTGCAACTCTGGACTTAACAAGAGGTGCAATGTGTGACATGGCAACCCAAACGATGTTCAAGGGTTACTTATTAAACAGGATTTTTGCCTTTGTGATTTTCTGATCTGATGGTGTCCACTGGGCCAGGGATGGAAAGCAGTTTTCCACTCGAATGCCAACTCCAGTTGATTGGTAGTGGCTGCCTGGGCACTGCTTCGAGAAGGATTCTAAGGCCCCGTGGGAAAGAGTGCTATGATTGATCAGCAATGTCTGCCATAGGCCCAGACGTGGCTGCAGAAGTGTCACCCATTTCTTTCACTGAGAGGGAAATGAGGGTTGTATTGTGTTTTTCCTTTCCAAATACTGGGCATTTGATTTTTAATTTTTTTCCTTGTGGAGCCAGGGCTAGCTGAGGTTTTTGTTCCTGGCCATGTGGGGGAAAAAGGAATTAGGGGGTCATGGAAAAGCATCTGTGGAGTTCACTGACCTAGGTCATCTGGGTCAGCACACTTTTTACAAATACAGTCTCAATTGTAGTGACTCGACTCTGCTGTTGTAGTGGGAAAGCAGCCGAGACAATACATCTCAAATGGGCACAGCTGCGTGCTAATAAATCTTTATTTACAAAACAGGCCATGGTCAACCCCAATCTAGATTGTGAGAGATATGGGTAGGAATTAATGCACAGATGGTGAAGGTGAAATCAGGGGAAAATTTCTTTCTAGAAAGGAATTTAGGAGCAAACCTGAAAAGTCCCTTTCGAAGTGATGAAGAACCCTGAAGTCGTCGGACCTGAAATGTTCCTTTCAATTAATAGTCAGTAATGCAATCATGGGCTCCTCCACATGCAAGCAAGAGGCTGCTGCCTATCAAGCATGGTTCAAGAGCCAAGTACCCCCAAAGGCATCATCTTGCTAGTCTGAAATTTCCGCCAATTGATGCTTTCTCCAGAAAGCCCTTGTTGAAAAGTAAAGCTGTCTCCACGGAACACTTAATCCAATAACCTACCAGCACTTGGAGAACGTATTAGTTAAGAGAGAGCAGGACTGTGATGGAGCAGAACGTGGGACCTGTAAGTTTTGAGTGGAAAATGCTGTAAAACAGGAAAATGATATCATAAAAAGGAGTCAGGGCTTGTTGTACTGGCTGGACGGGCAGGACTTGGTAGGGAGAGTGGCGGGTGAACAATAAACAAGAGCAGCTCTGCTGAGCTGGAGCCAGCAGCATTTGAGAGAGCTGCATGGAGTCCTGGCAGGGGACCAGAGCCACCTTAGAGCAGGGATGGCGCCAGTAGGAGGAATTTCAAGCAGGGAAGAGTCGAAGACTGGAGGGCTCACGCCCAAGTTGCAACTGGGGACCACTGCTTAGAGTGTTTTTCGGAGAGGCCAGTGAGAAGCTCAGGTTTGAAGTCAGATTCTATCAACCTGGGGTGAAATCCCAGCTCTGCAGTTACCCACCTTATAATCTTGGAGGAATTATTTAACCCCTTTAAGGCTCTGGTTTGCCATCTGTAAAATAGAAAAACAGTTCCATCCTAAGGTTGTTCATGAGGAATATATGCACGGTGTCTTAAAAGGCCAGTTCTTGGCTCACAGTGAGTTTCCAGGAAAGAGAGCCTATAGTCATCCCACTACTCAGTCTCAGCAGAAAACTGGCATCGCTTGGTTCAGCACTTCTTTGTGCTGAATGTGTGAATGCAAAAGGGAAGAAGGCAGAGGTTACTAGCGGATTCTGGCTCAGTCTTTACCCTAGAGCTAGATGTCTGAACTTCTCTCTTTCTTTAAGTTGAAGAAGCAAATCCACTTGGCTGTTGAGACATTTCCAACAAGAATTCATTTAAATCAGAAACTCATACAACCAGGAGATTCCTAGGCATTGTCCCATTTCTCTGTGTGCACCACAGAAAGCTTGCAATGACCCAGTAAAAGGAGTATTAGTGCCTCATCTGTCCTCATAAGGCATCAGGAACACAATGAGCTACTTCCCAGTCACCTCTGGACAGCCAAGGGGTTGGCCAGATGGCACAGTGACCACCAGCATTCATCCTCATTCTTCTTGCTGAGAAAAATCCCAATTTTTATACATTATCTACCCCTCCCTCACACAACCCAGGTGCTAATCCCCCCTTCAGGGGGAAACCTAATTGGCATAAACCAATTGCCATGTGAGGGGACCTGGGACAGAAGCCAGTTCATCAGAGAGAATCTCAGGGCTACCGCTTGGAAATCTGGGATAAAGGAACCCTCTCTTCTCTGTATATAGAAAGCTGAGATGTGAGGACTAAACTGCCACAGCCATTCTTGCTACTAAAAAGGAAGAAAATCTGATAACAAACCACATGTGGAGAAGGCAGAGTAAAGAGAATTCAGAGAACACTGGCAGCCTCTTCAACTGTACCTGAAGTTAGAACCCTTCAGGTTCTCAGTTACACGAGCCAAAAAGCAGTTCTTATGGTTTAAGCTGGTTTGAAATGGGGTTTCTCCTGGTCATATGGATTCTTCCACTTTCAGGATCCCCATAACCCCCAGCGATACCAACAAGAACTCCACCCTTTCCTCAAATGGCTCAGATTTCCTGACAACAAACACAATTTCCTAGTGCACAGAACAGACCCCTGGCTTGCTTCCCTTAGACTATGAAGCAAAAGGACAAAGGAATAAAGGTGAACTTTGGTTGGCACCTTCCTCTCTGAGCCCATCTCTTGCTCCTGACCATTCCTCTGCATCAGGACACTCGGGCCAACTTCAAGTTCCAAAAGCAGGTCCAATATCAGCTCTTAACTTCTGCTAAGTCTCCAGATTCTACTGGCACTCCTGTGCCTAAGAGTGAATGTGTGAGTGCAGGGGTAAGCGTGTGAATATCTGCGTGAGTGTATGGGTAAGTGTAAGTGTAGGAATGCGTGTGTGAGTACGCGAGTGTACGAATGTGTATGTAGTTTGCAAGACCTGTACAAGCTGTTTCTGGAAAAGTGCTCCACCTAGGGGCAGACAGTCAAACTGATGCCCTCTGATAGCACAGGTAGTAGGCATGGCCTGGAAATGGCCATTGAGAGGAAGGAAGGAAAATAGAATATTTTACCCATGAGGTTCAGCATCTTCTGTTAATAAAAGTAATGCCTGAAAGGTTATGGAACAAGGGGAAAAAAGAAACATATATATATATATATTTGAGACAGGGTCATGCTCTGTTGCCCAGGCTGGAATCTGGAGGTATGATTCCCTGCAGTTAGAGCTCACTGCAGCCTCTAACTCCTGGGCTCAAGGAATCCTCCCATCTCAGCCTCTCAAGAACGATGTCTCTAATTACAATGGAAAACAGTACTTTAAACAAATCGAAGTTTGAAAATTTATACTTGGCCTATAGAAGAGGGGCTGTAAGCCCTAAGGGGTCAGCCAGGTGAAATCCATGAGTCCTATGGATCCCATTCTCCTGTGGCAAACTAGAGATGGCATCCCTATTGAAGCGGGGACACCACCATTCAGCCCCAAGTGATAATGATGGCCAAGTGGTGCCAAAACTCTGAATTAAAAACAAAACACATCAGAACAATTTGTCCAGATTTGTACCTGAACTATCCTAATTTTCTGCATGGTGGCTACTAATTCACATGGTATTCTAACTGTAAGTCACCAATTTGCAACTCATGCTGTCCATTCTCTGTTGTTTCTTAAAACTGAAGAAGGTTTAACTTAGGACTCCCTTAAATCTTCATTGTCCTGAGAGTATTTACAAATATGACTCAACTCACAAAAATACAATTGACCACCCACACCTCAGTCTGAAGCAAGGTATACCTGGATGATTATAAATGCATCTAGGCAATACAACACAATTTAAACCTGGGATAGAGAGGGAGAAGTTGACAGCACTGAGTTTCTGAGTTATGTTTTTCATCCTACAGGATATGAATCACCCCAGGCTCCATCCCTTAGCAGGGTAAATCTCTTTGTCAGAAGCATGAGGAATCAGAAATGTTCTGTCTCCTGACTTCATAAAAATATTTGACTAATGAACAAAGTCTCCAGTTCCAAAGGTGATCCTGATCTCCTGTCTAGGGAAACTTTTAAGAAGTTCATTGAATCAAGTAGTGAGTAATTTACAATATCCTGGATAACTGTCTAGGGACGTGGTTATAATATAACTCACACTGGGATTCCAGTTAACCATATACTAGCCTCCAGTCTAGTTTCACCACGTGCTTCTTAAAGTGGAAGATGTCCAAGGTCCTTGCTTTTGAACAATTATCTTTATCAAATCAGAACAAACCCCTGACTGAGTGATTTTTAAATTTTATTGTTCTGAAGCCCAACTGCAAAAATAAGTGGCTGAGTGTTCAGAAATACAGCAGGAATATTACCCACTTGCTAATCTAGCTAGAAATTGCACTTCTCTCTAGATGACAGTAAAAACAGGTAACATTTATTGAGTACTTACTATGTGCCAAGCACTACTTTCAACACTTTTCATCTATAGATTTATTACTGTGCTCAAAAACCCTAGGGGGTGGGTCCAATTATTATGCCCATTTTTCAAATAAGGCAGAGAGGGATTAAGAAAATTATACAAGGTTTTCCAGTTGGTAGCTGGTAGAGCCAGGTTTGAACCCAGGAATTCCGGCCCTACAGCCCAAGCTAACTGCTTTACAAGACTGAGATGCAGATTCGATAGACCTTTTGAATTAGTATAGAAGAAATATAGACTGAGGACACTTGATGTCACAGGAAAAGAGTGCCTGGAAATCAAAAGTTGTTACTGGAGTCAGACTATGTGGTGGACTGGTCAACTTTCAGAAGTCTGATTTTATTTTACTGATTGCTATTCTTTCGATAACTCTAAAGTTAGTGAGAGCAGATGGGACTGAAAGTGGGTAGAAGCAGGAGGAAGAAGAGATAAAGGTGGAACATGGGCTGCTTCAAGTACCCAAGGCAGTCACGTGCTCAAAGTTCTTCCCTGTAGAGGCCAAAGAGAATTTCATTTGGCTGTTTCTGTTTAAAACACAAATGGCTGTATTGTAACATAATGCACACTTACAAAGCATTCATTCTTTCCTATCCATTAATTTACACAGGTTATCTAAGAGCAGAACTTGAATGAGTGAAGAGACTAATTTCAAGTCTTACCATTGGAAAGGGTTAATTTATCGTGTTGAGTGCTGAAGCTGGGGCCTCTGAGTAGATGAATGAGCGGTCAGAGGAGACCTAAGAGAATTCCAGTGACAAGCTCCACTTTGTTCCCAGTTCCTTGAAGTTAGGTGGGAAGCTTCACATGCACCAGGCACGAAATCAAACCTTCTCTGTGGTTACCTATTATCACCGATGGGTCTCTGAGTCATGGTTTCCTCTTTTGTCCCACTACTGTAGTCTATTCATACCTCTATTACAGTAATTCCATTGCCTGTGATAATGGTTCATTGCTATACTCTTGATACGCAGCACAGTGCCTCATGTATACTAGGAACAAGAGTCAGGTTTGTTGAATGACTGGATTAAAGATGCTCAACTAGACTAACACATGAAACTAGTCAATAATATGAATAAAAGTAATCATTAGTATTTATTGAGCATGAATGAGCCAAGTGCTTACATGTATTATAACTTCATTTAATCTCTCAACCACTCTATAATGTAGGCATTATCTTGATTATCTCCATTTTACAGTTAAAGAAATGAGGCACAGAGAAGTGATTTCCTCAAGGCCACTTAGTTAGCCTGGACTTGACCCCAGGCCATCGTGATGTTAGAGCCAGATCTATAAACCTTGAACTGTATCTCTCCCTTTATTTTACTGTCCTGACTGAATGCAATCAGGCACACTATGTGTTCTCACTAATTCTTCTCAAATACTTTCCCACTATAGTGACTCTCTCAGAACGGTACCTGCCCATAGTCACAAATCGCTGTAACCCCATTTCATAACCAGGCTCCCTCAAATGTCATTAAATCCTAGCAGTGGCTTTAAGACAGAAATAAATACGCAAGATGCTTGAATTAGCAAGGTTTCCCATTTTCCTCTTTCCCTAGCTTTAGAGTTGACTTGATTGCCTCATTAATCTCAAGGGAATGTGTTGCATTCACCACACGTCCAAAAGATGTGCAGCATTTCACAAAGCAGCAGAATGAAGACAATAAAACCCTGCATCTCCTATGCCGGGAGCTGCAGAGTGTGGACAAGAAGAAAATTGGTGCAAACGGCTCCTAGCTGTTTCTCAGAGATGTAAGAAAAAAGTGGAGAGAAATTTCTATTTGCTTATTTTCTTTTGTTTACATTAATGTCATTCCATGCTTTGGGAAATCAGAACTTTCTGGAATTTCTCAATTCTGGGATGTTTTGTTGAATTTCATTTCTTCTTACTAAAGATGATGCTGGCTTGGAGAAGAGATGTGCATATGGTATATTCCTCAAAACACGTATGTTCCCATCTCCAGAAGGAAACTAGAAAATATCATGCAGCTACATTTCATTTATAGGGAGAGAGTGCTTCTAGAGGAGAAAGGTGGTTGCAGGTAACAGATGCCTGTCTGAATAAAATCATAAAAGCTTGCAGAAAACACATAACACCTTCTTCAAAAGACCTCAAACAGGAAACAATCAGGGTGCTGCTTTAACAATGGAGATACAAACTAGGACAAGACTGTCCATCAAGCAGATGAGTAGTACAGATCAGACATGGGGAAGGAAAAAAACCACAAAACAGTTCTGCGCTAAAAGTATGCTTCCCCTCGCTTTTTACAAATCTATACTATGTGGCTAGAAACCATGCATTGTATAAGAGATGGTTCTTCTTTTCAGCAAAGGAAGATAAAATTAGAAGGTATTCCTTCAATGAACATGTAGTGGCCCAGGGGCAGAAAAAGTCAATGGTAATCTTAGGGCATGATCCGCCTGCCTCGGCCTCCCCAAGTGGTGGGATTAGGGTTGAATCAATAGATGCTGTTTATTGCTCCAGGTGAGCAGTGCCATCGGGTTGATGTAAAGCACATTTCAAGGAGCTGCATTTCAACACTATCATGAGTGCTGCATGAGGTCAAGGGTGTGCCCAGAAAGCAGGCCCAGCCTATGCAGGTAGCTGCATAGGGTGTACCCAGAAGTGCAAGTAGCTGTGTTGTCCTCCAGGGACTCCCATGAGGAACTCTCTAACCTTGGCTTCTATTATACTTATGTTGAGACTCACGGCGAACAAGCTTTCCTTCCTTCC
>NW_012100432.1:1719173-1732132 GCF_000951045.1 Mandrillus leucophaeus
GGGTTCAAACGATTCTCCTGCCTCAGCCTCCTGAGTAGCCAGGATTACAGGTGCGTGCCACCATGCCTGGCTAGTTTTTGTATTTTTAGTAGAGATGGGGGTTTCACCATGTTGGTCAGGCTGGTCTCGAACTCCTGACCTTGTGATCTGCCCGCCTCGGCCTCCCAAAATGCTGGGATTACAGGTGTGAGCCACTGCGCCTGGCCAGCTTAAAAGCTTTTTAAGGCATTGACCACTGCCCAGTGAAAAGAAAGAAATAGTCAACATCCATATTTTGTGAACAGGCAACAATATGAGTGAATCCATCAAATGGAGATAAAGAAAGCCCCATACTGACTTCTCAAGGCTGGGCACCCACCTCTAAAAGAATGCAGAGTCACAAGATACTATGGATTGGGGAGCAGATCCATGCCCCCAATTGTTCTTTCATTTCAACCATATGCCCCTGACCTTCAAGAGTCTTCTGTGTCCACGGTCAAGCCCCATGTACCTCTCTGGTGCCCCTTGCTCCACGCCCCCTCTTCCCCCTCTGCCCTCTAACACACTACAACATCTGGCTGCATGGCCACTGCACACCCTGTTGCCTCCATATGGAACCCTTAGCCTCTTCCTTTTCCTGGTTAAGTCCTACTCAGTCTTCAGCTGTCAGCTAAAGAGTCATGTCCGGAGAAAGCTGTCCCTGATTCCCTCAGCCTAGGCCAGGTTCTTCTGATAAATAACTTCTCAGAACAGTGATTCTTTTCTTCAACTTACCTTAGTCTGCAATTACACATTTATTTATGGGACTATTTAATTTTGATCTTTTCCATGGGGCTGTGGGGTTTTGAGAGCTGGAAACTACTTTGTCTGCTTTTGGTCTCTATTGTTTCTCCATCCTTCATGGCACATTGTAGGGCTCAAGGAATATTTGTCGAGTAAAGAAATACTCAGTGTTTTCAGTTAACATATTAAGGAGCAGAAAAAAGACAGTAGTACAGGCTATTATTCATCTTTTATTCTCTGTGAAATTAATCATTTATTCAAGATGAAAACTAGACTCCCCTGCTGAATAAAGTACCCTGTCCTCTGAGTTAGAAAGATTAAATACTAAAAATTTTATATACGTGAATCACTTTTTGCTTTGACTGCCAGGGCACACCAAGTAGCTCAAAGCTAAATTTTGGGTCTGCCCTTAATAACAGGTACTGTTTTGCAGGTGGTTCTGAGTAATGCATTTCTAAATAAGCATCCCCGAAGATGCAAAGCAGGTGTTCTTAGCTGCTGAACGCTTACAGACAGGAAGAAAAAGCAGGTGTTCCAAGGATCTTTCAGGGAGAAACTGCTTTATTAAAAAATTTTTTGTAGAGACAAGGTCTCACTCTGTTGCCCAGGCTAGAGAGCAATGGCTGTTCACAGGTACCCACAGTACACTGCATCCTTGAATTTCTGGACTCAAGTGATCCTCTCACTTTGGCCTCCAAAGTAGCTGGGGCTACAGGTGTGTGCCACTGCACCCAGCTGAGAAATATTATGTTAGATTGCAACCCACTGAAATCTGGCCAAATTATCTTCAGGCTCAAAACCCTCAAATGCAAACCGGTTTTTTTTTTTATTATTAATTATTATACTTTAAGTTCTGGGATACATGTGCAGAATGTGCAGGTTTGTTACATAGGTATATATGTGCCATGGTGGTTTTATGCACCTATCAACCAATCATCTAGGTTTTAAGCCCCATGTGCATTACGTATTTCTCCTAATGCTATCCGTCCCCTTGCCTCCAACTCCCCAATAGGCCCCGGTGTGTGATGTTCCCTTCCCTGTGTCCAGGTGTTCTCATTGTTCAACTCCTACTTATGAGTGAAAACATGCGGTGTTTGGTTTTCTGTTCCTGTGTTAGTTTGCCGAGAATGATGGTTTCCAGCTTCATCTATGTCCCTGCAAAGGACATGAACTCATTCTCTTTATGGCTGCATAGTATTCCATGGTGTATATGTGCCACATTTTCTTTGTCTAGTCTATCACTGATGGGCATTTGGGTTGGTTCCAAGTCTTTGCTATTGCAAATGGTGCTGCAACAAACATACGTGTGCATGTGTCTTTACAGTACAATGATTTATAATCCTATGGGTATAAACCTGGTAATGGAATTGCTGGATCAAATAATATTTCTGGTTCTAGATCCTTGAGGAATCACCACACTGTCTTTCACAATGGTTGAACTAATTTATACTCCCACCAACAGTGTAAAAGCATTCCTATTCCTCCACATCCTCTCCAGCATCTGTTGTTTCCTGACTTTTTAATGATTGCCATTCTAGCTGGCATGAGATGATATCTCATTGTGGTTTTGATTTGCATTTCTCTAATGACCAGTGACGTTGAGCTTTTTTTTCATATGCTTCTTGGCCACATAAATGTCTTCTTTTGAGAAGTGTCTGTTCATATCCTTCGCCCACTTTTTGATGTTTTTTCTTTTTCTCGTAAATTTGTTTAAGTTCTTTGTAGATTCTGGATATTAGCCCTTTGTCAGATGGATAGATTGCATAATTTTTCTCCCATTCTGTAGCTTGCCTGTTCACTCTGATGATAGTTTCTTTTGCGCACAGAAGCTCTTTAGTTTAATTAGGTCCCATTTGTCAATTTTGGCTTTTGTTGCCATTGCTTTTGGTGTTTTAGTCATGAAGTCTTTGCCCACGCCTGTGTCCTGAATGGTACTGCCTAGGGCAAACCTGATTCTATTATAAAGCAGACACCATCGCCATTGTGTTCGTTTCATATGGCTACTGTGACTAATTACCATACGCTGATGACTTAAAATGGCTGAAATTTGTCGTTCAGGTTTGGTGTTTGATCTGCTGGGGTTGATAAACAAAATAATCCCTGGGAAAAATCTCAGAAGGGGGAGTGGCTTGATTAAACCAGCAGAATTGCTTTCTAGCAACAGCTGTGACTTGCATGAAAAGGGATATCAAAAACAACAACAACAACAACCACCCTACATTCTTTTCATCTACGGAGCAATCATATGTCTCAGGTGCCATGGTTTCTACCTTACATTCATGATCAGATTTATTTCTCACCAATAACCCTACAAAGTAAGCATTTTGACACTTGAAAAAAATTCAGGCTCAGGAGGTTAAGTGATTTTCTCCAGGTCACTGACCTAGCAACTGGCAGAACAAGGGCTCAAATTCAGGTGAATGTGTCTCCCGAGTCACTGTGCTAAACTCCCTCTTTCTGAATTAGAGATGTTCAGGTTTCAGATGAGTCAAGATGTTTGATCTGCTGGGGTTGGTAAACAAGATAATCCCTGGAAAGCACTTCAGGGACCTGAACGGGACATGAGAATGGAGAAATGCCCAATAATATGTAACACTCATACTGTGGAAGACTATTTCACAGCCTCTTGTGTGGATTTAAGTAGGTAGTCTACTTTTACTCTGGTCTAATATTTAATTGGCCATCATCAGAAGAAGCCAAAAGCTCTTTGGAAAAAGAAAGGTGGATCCAAAAGAGCAGAGGAACTTTGTGAAGCAAAGATGCCAGGGAGGATAAATGGCCAACAATGTGTTACCAGATGTGCCCTCCCTGAGAACACTGGACTTGGCAGGGGTAAACAATGAGAGAGGAAGTCAGAGACGGAAAGGACCAGGGAAAGTTCAGGTCTCCCCCCGTCCCACGCCCTCACTCCCCATTGTGGCTCGCACTGAGTCAGCCCAGATGGGGAGAAAGCAGAGACCTCACCCACCCAGTGCCCAACCTACCCATGGCCTGGAAGTAAGTGAGGATGAGATTTGTGAGGGCAGCTTAGATACACCCAGGCGCTACTTGGTCCCCCTTTTCCTCCATCCTCACATAGCCCCAGTGATGCCAGTAGTCGGATCTCTGGGAGAGAGTACACCAGCCAGGCCCTTGGATTCTGGTGCCAGCCCTAGTATTAATTACTGAATGACTTTGCATAAGGCACTTTGTGTCTCTGGGCATTTCCCGTATGAAGAGTCATCTGAGGTTGAATTAGATTAGGGATTGCACATACAAGTGCCAACAGAGGCCAGGCAGGTAATGAAAATGTAGCAGGCTCAGTACAGGATGGCAGGGAACAGTGGGGACTAGAGAGCACATGTTTTGTCCAGTGAGGGCATCCCCAGTGTCTCCAGATCCTCCAATTTTTTCACGGGAAGCCACAATTCAGACCTTTATATAAAGTCTCCCAATCTTTAAGTGTTGGCAACAAACCAAGCCTGCAGGGCAATTGGCAATCTTGAGTCTAGATGTGCCTTGCCCCAAAAGCTAGTCACTAGCCACATGTGACTATTTCATCTTAAATTAATTAAAATTAAACAAAAATTAAAAATTCAGTTCCTCAGTCACACCAGCCACCTTTCAACTGCTCAGCAGCCACAGGTATTAGTGGCTACCATATTGGATAACACAGATCTGAAACATGTCCAACTTTGTAGAAAATTCTCTCGGATTGCCCTGGCCTAAGTGATGTTTAAGATAACGTTCGGCTATTAAAACGAAAAATAAAGACAAAATGAAACAAATATTACTTTCTTAATTGATAGGAAACAACACTACTGGAATTTCATGGCATAACTTTAACACAAAAATGTCGGTGTCATTATTTTATTTTCACTCTGATGAGTTCCCTTCAGTTGCATTTAAATTGGTTTCTGCAGATCTGTTAATAGAAGCAGCCTGATACTTTCTAATCTGCTTCAACATACAAAGTACATTCATAGGGATTTGAAATCTAAACTTACATTAAAAGGAGAGGGGCCGGGTGTGGTGGCTCACACCTGTACTCCCAGCACTTTGGGGGGCCGAGGCTGGCGGATCACTTGAGGTCGGGAGATCGAGGCCATCCTGACTAACATGGTGAAACCCCGTCTCTACTGAAAATACAAAAAATTAGCTGGGTGTGGTGGCGTGCGCCTGTAGTCCCAGCTACTCAGGAGGCTGAGGCAGGAAAATTGCTTGAACCCAGGAGGCAGAGGTTGCAGTGAGTTGAGATCATGCCACTGCACTCCAGCCTAGGTGACAAAACGAGAATCAGTCTCAAAACAAAACAAACAAAACAAAAAAAAAAAAAAAGGAGAGGGGGCAGGGGAGACAGAAACCCTGCTAGGTGAGGTATCACTTCCATACAGGGCTTTTAACTGCTGGTGCAAGAGCCTCCAATGTGATAAGCTGCAATGTTTTAGGTCAGGAGTCAACAAACTTTTCTATAAAGGACCAGACTGTAAATATTTTCAGCTCTGTGGGCTATATGATCACTATGGCAATTATTCATTTCTGCCTTATAACATGAAAGCAGCTATCAACATGTAAGCAAATGTGCATGACTTTGTTTCAATAAAACTTTATCCGTGGACACCAAAATTTGAATTTTGTATAATTTTCATGTGTCAAATAGTTACTTGATTTCCCCCCACAACCATTTAAAAATGAAAAAGAAAAAAAATTCTTAGCTCAGGACAGTAGCAAAATAGGCATTGTGCTGAATTTGGCCCACAGGCAGTAGCTTGCAGACCTCTATGCCCTGAAAGCTCTCCGATGGAGAGACTGGTGAACCATAGGGCAGGGAGAGCTGAGCTCTGACTTATATATATGACTCACTGGGCATGAGTCCAACGTAAGTTGTATACTTAGCCAGTGTCGTTCAGGAATGAAGGGAAGGACCATAAGGGCCCTTTTTTTTGTGAGACAAAATTTATTGACATAGTTGGTCCTCATTATTTACAAATTCAAACTTGCCTACTGGTTAGAATTCATTCACCACTCCAAAATCAATACCAAGGTACTTAAAAAAAAAAATAGAGGCAGCATCTCGCTCTGTTGCCCAGGCTGTAGTGCAGTGGCACAATCATAGCTCACTGCAGCCTCAAACTCCTGGGCTCAAGTGATCCTCCTGCCTTGGCCTCCCAAAGCGCTGCGATTACAGGCACGAGCCACCATACATGGTCTTTGTTCGAGGTATTTTTGCAATCATTCTCTGACTTGTGGGGAACAGCAAAAAATTTGAGTCACCCAATGCTCCTGTTCTCAGCTTAGGTATAACAAAATAAAGCACTGCCCTTTTGTTTCAGCTCATGTTAGGTACACGTGTCCCTTTCATAGTCTATTTAGCAACAGGTTTTTCACATGTTGGTGCTTTTGGTTGGTGATTTTGCTGTTTAAAATGCCTCCCAAGGACAGGGCTGAACTGCTGAATTAGCTGTGGTCTGAATGTTTGTGTATTTCCAAAACTCATAGTTTGAAGCCTAATCACCAGCGTAAGAATGATAGGAGATAGGGCCTCTGGGACATGATTAGCTCATGAGAACACAGCCCTCATGAATGGGATTAGTGACCTCATGAAAGAGGCCCCAGAGAGCTGCCTTACCCCTTCTACCAAGTGAAGACACATGAGAAGGTACCATTTATGAACCAGAAAGTGGACCCTTCTCAGTGTCTACCAAATCAAGTGGACTGTCAAGTGGCATTAGCAGGACCCTCATCCATTGATGCCCAATGGGCTGGTGTCTTCATGGTGAATTTCCCAGCCTCCAGAACTGTGAGAAATACATTTCTGTTGTTTATAAGCTACCCAGCTTATGGTATTTTGTCAGAGCAGCCCAAATGGACAAAGTTCCTAAGTGGAAGACAGATGCGATGTCCTTGTAAAAAAAATAATATGTCTTAGATAAGCTTCATTCAAACATGAATTATAGTACTGTTGGCATGAGTTCAATGTTAATGAATCAACTATATATATTAAATAATGTGTCTTTAAACAGAAACGCACTTAAAACAAGGTTATGTACTGACTGCCTAATGAGAATGTTGTGACGAGGTTTATAGCAGCATAACTCATTTCCCCCTAGGTGTGATGTTTCAGTATTTGCTAATTTGGTGTTCATGGCAACTTTATTGAATATAACTAGCTCAAATAATGAGAATTGACTGTATGCTGACACTAAAAAGAAGTCATTGTGATATGTCGTATGTTCCTTTCTGCTACCTTATAAATTGCAGGCCAGGCGTGGTGGCTCACACCTCTAATCCCAGCACTTTGGGAGGCTGAGGCAGGCGGATCACGAGGTCAGGAGCTTAAGACCAGCCTGACTAGTATGGTGAAACCCTGTCTCTACTAAAAATACAAAAAAAAAAAAAAAATAGCCGGGCGTGGTGGTGCAAGCCTATAGTCCCAGCTACTCAGGAGGCTGAAGCAGGAGAATCGCTTGAACCTGGGAGGCGGAAGGTGCAGTGGGCAGAGATTGCACCACTGCACTCCAGCCTGGGTTACAGAGCAAGACTCCATCTCAAAAAACAAACAAACAAACAAAAACAAAACAAAAACAAATTGTGTTTAAGCTTTAGTGAGAAAGGCTGAAACTATTTTAAATAAAGTTTTTGGATGACGTCATGATTTTAGGTTTCCATAATTCTGTGGTTCTGGTCTCCCAGATAACCAGGCTGTTGTCTGGTACTGTGTGTGGCAATAGAAAGTTATTTTAAAAGTCTTCACTTATAGGTCATTTATCTGCCAACCCACAAACTGTGCTCCAACTAGTGAAACACTTCAGCAGGACTCCACTGGAGACTTCACTGATGAACATTTTCCTGCATTGTACGTATTTAACACAGCTTTCTGGACTGTCTGGATGGTACTGCATACCAACCATAATTAATGACTCAAATATAAGTATTCACTGCCTGTGTCAACCAGAAGACCTGGCACCTTTATTATATCCTTGGATGTGATTGTTATTTGCAAACACTGCATAAAAATCACTGGCTTTGTCTTTCGGAAATGCATCATGTGGGGTGGTCCAACAGAGGAAGTTATTTGGAAACGGAAGGGGATGTTGGGGACTGGATCCATTTGAGAGCTGAGGTTCAGACAGAGCCAAAAAAAAAAAAAAGGTGTTTCAAATGCATTTAAAAGTATATTAACAAGTAAGCTGATGTGTCTTTGGGACACACACTCATTTAAAAAGATTAATGACTAACTTCTCTTGACCAAATACTATTTTTCTGTGATTACTTATGCAGTTACTGGTGTTAAGGTCCTCATCATGGCCTCAGCCTCTTCCCCAAGCATTTCTAAATACTATATGACATTATAATGCTTCCTATGTGCCAGGCACTATTCTAGGCACTTCAAATATATAAGCCCATTTAACCCTCAAAAAATCTTATGAGGTAGGTACAATTATTATCGTTTTCATTTTATAGATGAAGAAAGTGAGGCATAGAGATGTCATGTCACTTGCCCAGGGTCACACAGCAAATTAGTGGCAGAGCCAGAATTTGAATTCAGGGAGTCTTGTTTCTGAGTCTTTTCACTTCACTCCCTATTGCTACATGGACTCTCAATAAAGCACTGAATAACTGTGTAGGAAACCCAATTCCAATACAACAAGGACCTTTATACAGTAGTTCTTCTCACTAGCAGGAATATTCAACTCATTATTCTTTCTTTTATTTTCTTTCCCTTCCTAATTCTTTTATTTCGTTACTTCTTCTATCAAGGCCTCATTACGTACAGCAAACTTCACCCTTTTTGGCATATAGTCTGTAAGTTTTTGACAAACATATACAGTCACGTAACCATCATCACAATCATGATTGAACAGTTCTAGCACCTCAAAAAAGTCCTTCATGTCCCTTTGTAGTCAACCCTTATCCCCACTCCAGCCAAGGATGACTCACTTTGGGGCATCCATAAGCCCCAAAGGATCTTTGCACAGATTTCAAAAATAGAACTTGAATTATATGGGCAATTTATAAATTTTTATTATCACTGTCTCTAACTGGAATTTAGTGTTTCTTCAATTGTGAATATAGGTAACAAACTACAGAAATATTAGCAGTACTTGTGACTCAGTCACCAATAGAAACCACAGATATTTTGAGATCACATCATGGTGGTTACATATATTGCAAAATATTGTTTATACTCCTGACAACTTTGACATTACAGTAGTTATTAGATCTATTACTAGAAATTGTTTTTTATTGCATTAATATATAAGAACCTTTGTTTTTATAATATATAAAATTTTTATAGTATTCAATGTTTTAGAAACTGTTACTTCAAAATAATTTAAGTTTAATTTTAAAAGATATTTTTCTAAGAAAGGGTTCATAAGCTTTGCCAACTTACTAAAGAAATCCCATTTTCTAAAGCATGGCCCTAAGAGAAATCTCATTTTGGCAAAACAAGTCATTCTTCACTTATCCCACCATCCTGGGCAACAAAGAAACAAAACACACAAATAAGCAAAAAACGCTCTGGCTATTCATCAAGACAACATTTCCTCCAAGTGAAAGATAAGAAATAAATAAGATTCAATTACTGCCCAGACTGATGGAGGAACTACATATCTTTTTTTTTTTTTTTTTTTGAGACAGAATCTTGCCTTGTAACCCAAGCCAGAGTGTGGTGGTGCCATCTCAGCTCACTGCAACCTCTACCTCCCAGGTTCAAGCGATTTTCCAGCCTCAGCCTCCCAAGTAGCTGGGATTACAGGTGCGAACCACCACACTTGGGTAATTTTTGTATTTTTAGTAGAGACGTTTCGCCATGTTGGCCAGGCTGGTCTCCAACTCCTGACCTCAAGCGATCCGCCCGCCTCGGCCTCCCAAAGTGCTGGGATTACAGGCATAAGCCACCACACCCAGCCAGAATTACATATCTTCTCTTAAAGCTCTTTCTTTAAGCCAAATGATGCCACTGCCGTCTGCTGAGGAGGACTGTTCAACAGTACCACCTGCCTCTTCTATGGAAATTCGCAGGGACTACAAGGACGCTTGCCCTTCCAGTTCTCTGCATCTGCCACAGGGCTGACAGGGACCTCAGACAGAGGAACCAGCCATCTGTGAGCTCAAGAATGACTCTAAAAGGGAGAATGGGTTATCAGCCACTCTAAAGATCAGGCAGAAGCTGAACATTTACGTTCTCCAACTATTTGGGATTACTTTTAAATCAGGATTGTATTGTTATATTTATATTTATATATTTTTTAGAGACAAGATCTCGCTCTGTCACCCAGGCTGGAGTGCAGTGGTGTGATCATAGTTCACTGCAGCATCGAACTCCTGGACTCAAGTGATCCTCCCACTTTGGTCTCCCAAAGCAACAAGATTACAGGTGAAAGCCACAGCACCGTCAGGATTGTATTATTAAGGCACATGTGCCTTAGTCTGTCACCTCTGAATTGTTTCTCTCTTAACTTACTAATATAAGAAGCAAATCCACAGAAAAAGAGGGATGGAAATAAGCAATTTTCATAAGAAATACAGCCAATAAATATACAAAAATCCTTCACTGATAATCAGAAATAAATATTAAACAAATGAGATATTTTTTCTCCTATTAGATTGTCAGAAACAGAATTACTTTTATAAGACAAAAGAATTGAGGTAAGATATATGTTGACTACCTTAAATCCTAATGTGGGATTTAAATAAAAAAGCAACTTCTTTAAAAATTCAAAGGTGAATTTAAAATTTGCTTAGGAAGGTCATTTCTGAAGCTGATTTCAAGAGACAAAGCTAAAATAATGAATGTAAGATTCTAAATAACAAGTTATATAGATGCAATATAGAAAATTCATAGGTGCTGTTGACTTTAGCTTTGGTAATTAGGACTTGAACTATAACAGTCTTTTATTTCCACCTACCCGCAACCCTATGCTTTTATGTACTTTACCTCTCCTTACCTCTCTACAGCCAGACAGTGACTTAGGCAAATAGGAAGGTAGGTGATGGGCTATTATTGCTTTAAAAGGCTTTCATCTCTTCCATGGTTTTTCGTAGTGTTATTATCTCTCATCAGTAGTTAATTTATATAGTATTTCCATGATGCCTTCTTAACAACATCCAGTGTATTAGCGTCACCTCCTACTTACATGGTAAATTCATTTCAACACTGCATTGGCCAGAAAGGACATGCAGTAAATGTTAATCAATTCTACTGCCGTAAGAAACACACATGGAGTTAAAGTTCACAAGAAACAGAAGCTAGAGAACTATCAGCATAGTTGAACTTGCTGCTCATTAGTTCACGATCACACTCCCCTAAGGTGAAGAGAGACATTGTCACCTGAAACCAGTGCTAGCAGTAGTTATCCTGTTCGCACAGCATACCCTACTGCCCACGGGGGAAAGTTCACTTCCAATGCACAATATTTAATTGAAAAATTAAATATTGACCCTGCTGGCCAGCCTACACCTAAGTCTCATCTCTAATCGATCTGCAGTTCAATAACACGCATGTCTTCTTTTGCCCCTACCTTTCGTGATGGCTTCAGCCGAAACATAAAAGTGCTTTAAAAGATTAATAATAGTTCCACCTTGGTGCCAGGTGCAGTAAATTCCCAATTCATTCAATCCTCACAGTGATGTTTTGCACTTGATACAAAGTAGATGCAAAATAATGTTTTATAAAAGCACCACAATGGGGTAGGTATTATTTTTAATTTTTTTTTCCAGAAGACTTAGAAGGATTAATTAGTAACACTCCAAAGACCCCAAAGCACAGTAAGTGGGGCAGCCAAGAGTTGAACCCCATCTAACTCCAGAGGATATGCTTAATGACTACACTATATTACCCTCTTATTCTTTAATGCTAAAATAAGCTTTCAGCATTAAAAAGAAATGAAACTGTCAGATGACAATTAGTTTCAAAGTCTACCATAACAGGTTAGGCCTTTTAATACCTTTAATACCACAGCTTTTACTAAAGATTGATCAAGAACTCAGGCCATTTCCTAAATACCTCACACAAAGGCAACTCGAAGCAAGTGCTAATTAAAATAGGGCATATGCCATGTTATCAATAGGAATCCGAAGTTAAACAACAGAATGGGCTAAGTGTGGAGCTTCTGGCATATGCTGGGATGTAACAAGCCTTCTCTTTAAATCAGGTGTTGCACCCATATAGTTTGCTAAGGATAAGGTATGAATAAGGAAATGCTGGGGCTGTAATGAGTAGGTTTTCATTATTGTGGATTTGAAATAAACTTTTAAAACTATGTGTGTGTGTGTGCGCGTGCATGTGTGTGTGTGTTGGGTAGAGGATTACGGAGATTAACATTCAAAAGACAGTCAACAGAGAATAGTCCAGAGGTGGAAGGAATTTACAATTTAGGCTTAGAGTATTTTCACATTAACACCAATCTATTGCTAATGCCTGCCTGGAGTCCTGTTTCAGAAAGTATTGTGAGACCTGAGTTCTGTAAAGAAAGGGTGCTGTGTTGATTAATAATGTCTGTCCTGGCAGGGGAAGGGAGGGTAGCATATTAACTGCATAGTTGCTTTTCTTAGGACTAGAACATTCACAGGAGTGCCATATTTGTTCATTATCACAGAGCTATCTCAGAGCTGCCAACTAGGACTGAAAGGAAAGATCACACTGCAGACCCAGGATATTTAAATCAGAAAATAATTTGAACCGTGAAAACACAAGGGTCTATGGGATTTATCCTCAGATGTAATAAGATAAGCCCACAGATGCGCTTGGGGGCTGAGATGACAGAAAGGCCACTTGGCTGAGAAACAGGAGGGAAAAAGAGCCAAGCAATATGGCTGAGAATTTGTTCTCCATACTGGTACAAGAGAGCTTCGTAGATTTGCTGTTTCTTTGGCTCAGCCTCATAGGTTTTGGAAATGTGACTATTTATAGGGATTCTTATTTTTCTTATTTCTTTCACTCATCTCTTAAAAGTTTTAAGCAAAGTCTACTTGAAAAATGTCAGCCTGTCTCAGGTGTGCAAAGAGAAAATTAAGTTTTGTCAATGTTTAGTCAGAATATAAAACGAGGGGAAAACTGACCTCTGGTGGTAGATTTGGAAAATCCCTGATACAAAGATTTCCAAAAAGTGATCCAGGAAGCATTAACCCCTCAACATTTTCCATGGGAGAAGGGCTCTGTGGTAAAAAGAACTCTGGGAAACAATTACATATTATATAAATATAAATATATA
>NW_012100432.1:1733452-1736315 GCF_000951045.1 Mandrillus leucophaeus
CAGGAGATGGAGACCATCCTGGCTAACACAGTGAAACCCCGTCTCTACTAAAAATACAAAAAATTAGCTGGGCGTGGTGGCGGGCACCTGTAGTCCCAGTCACTGGGGAGGCTGAGGCAGGAGAATAGTGTGAACCCGGGAGGCGGAGCTTGCAGTGAGCCGAGATCACGCCACTGCACTCCAGCCTGGGCGGCAGAGACTCTGTCTCAAGGAAAAAAAAAAGAAAAAAAGAAAACAGATTTTTTTTTCTTTTAAAAATATTGTACTTTTGTTTTAGATCCTGAGACTACTAAGAAATTTTAGCTGATTGTCACTAAAATGTATTATGGTGGTATTTTAAACTATTAACACTTTTTCTTTGGAAAAACCAGGAAAGTTTTCCTCTTCTTAATATTAAAAAAACTGTGGTAAAACAGATAAAACACAAATTGATCATTTAAACCATTTTTAAGTGTACAGTTCAGTGCTATTAAGTACATTCACGTTGTTGTGCAACCATCACTCTCATCCTTCACTAGAACATTTTCATTATCTCAAACTGAAACGCTGTGCCCATTAAACTGTAACTCCCCATTCCCTCTTCCCTACAGCTCTTGGCAACCACCACTCTGCTTTCCATCTCTATGAATGTGACTACACTAGGTACCTCATATAAGTAAGATCATACAGTATTCATCCTTTTGTGACTGGCTTATTTCATGTAGCATAATGCCCTCAAGGGTCATCCATGTTGTAGCATGTGTCAGGATTTCATAATACACACCATTTTGGCAGCTTTTTTCACTCTTTTACTTAATACATTTAAGAGATCTACCTGACACTTTTTAAAGGTCTCACCGTATTCTATCAGATGTAAGCACCATCATTTATCCACTCCTCTCTGATCAGCAACCATACAAATTGCTCCCATAATTTTGCTATTATAACAATGCTAAAGTGAACACACTTGTGCATATATCATTTTGTATTTGAGACAGTTTAACTGGAAGATAAATCCCTAAAAGTTATGCTACCTGGTCAATAAGAATGTGCATTTAGAATTTTGATAAGCACTGCCAAGCTAACTTCTAAAAATACTGCCCCTACTGGTATTCTCATCAACAGTATACAAGAGCCTTTTTGTCCATATCCTTCCAATGAGGAGTATTTAAAATATTTTTTGTCCTTGCCAGTCTCATAGGTGATGAGCATGGTTATTTAAAATAGGTATCCCGACACAAAGAAAAGATAAATATTCACGGTGATAGATATCCCAATTACCCTGATTTGATCATTACACATTGTATACATGTATCAAAAAATCACATGTATCCCTAAAATGTGCAAAACTATGACATATTAGTACAAAATCCACACACATGAAATAAAAGAGGTATAAGGGAGGACTTGCTGGTATGCAATGCGGGCAGAAGGGTGCTCGGGGTGAAATTTGAGGGCGTCAGAGTCCTCTGACTCTATTTGGAGACCTCTTCTTTTTTTTTTTTTTTTTTTTTTTGAGATGGAGTCTCACTCACTCTGCTGCACAGGCTGGTGTCCAGGGGCACGATCTCTGCTCACTGCAACTTCTGCCTCCCGGATTCAAGTGATTCTCCTGCCTCAGCCTCCCAAGTAGCTGGGATTACAGGCATGCACCACCATGTCTGGCTAATTTTTGTATTTTTTGTGGAGACAGGGTTTCATCATGTTGACCATGCTGGTCTCAAACTCCTGACCTCAAGTGATCCACCCACCTCAGCCTCCCAAAGTGCTGGGATTACAGGTGTGAGCCAGCACACCCGGGCCTGGATGACTCTGCTTATTGATCCAAGGCAGAGAACAGTATTCCAGTACAAACAGGACTAGAAAGAGTTCTGCTTGGTACTATAATCAGGACTGATATTGAGTAGAAATGCACACATACAGCTGTGCTTGGTTAAGATACTAGCAATTCCACCATAGTGGTTGGCAACTGACCAGTCCCCTGAGCCCCACTGTTGAATCCCAGCCACCTCCCCACAATCCAGCACCTCAAGGGTAAAATCTACTGCCAAAAGAGGCCCTTTTAGACCCTGCCCAGCACTATGGCCAATGCCTATTTAGGCTGATCCTTATTTGTGCTGAGAGGCTGTTAATGGTTTCAATATTGCTCCTGCCTACCTGGG
The DNA here is from genome assembly GCF_000951045.1 of Mandrillus leucophaeus. Lineage (NCBI taxonomy): Eukaryota > Metazoa > Chordata > Mammalia > Primates > Cercopithecidae > Mandrillus > Mandrillus leucophaeus. Next base: position 1,735,594 of record NW_012100432.1, read on the forward strand.
TCTAACTTTCTGTAAGACTCCCTTCTATTTCTGAGCCTCTAGCACTGTTGTAAAGATGTTGTCTGTCTATTTTAATTACAAGATCTGTCTTTCTCATTCATTCTTTCACTCTCAAAATGTTTATTGAGTACCTCGTATATGGCAATTGCTGGAACAGGATCCCAGAACATTACTGTGAAGAGGGCAAATGCTGTCCCAGGCCTCAGGGAACTTATACACCAGGAGGGAAGGCAGGTGAAAAGTAACTGAAGAGACAAATTAATTCCTGCTAGTAACGAGTGCTATAAAGAAAACAAGGAAGGCTCTAAAGGTGAGTTAATGAATGACTAACTTCTGCCCTCATTGCATATCTGTGCATCCTCTCTCATACCTACTTTAAATAATCAAGTTCAGCACCTATCAGACTGGCAACAATGAAACAATTTCGGAATACTCCTTGTTGCAGGGATATGGAAAAACAGGCTCTCACATTCATTTTTGATGAGAATGACAGTGGGCACAATATTTGTGGACGCTCACTTCTCAGAGGGAGCTCCTTTAGTAGAGAAGCCAGAGAAGCCCCATTCTGAGACTTAAAGGAAAAAGATACAGGAACAACGGAGTGTAAGACATCCTGGTTAACACGGTGAAACCCCGTCTCTACTAAAAATACAAAAAACTAGCCGGGCGAGGTGGCGGGCACCTGTAGTCCCAGCTACTTGGGAGGCTGAGGCAGGAGAATG
>NW_012100432.1:1738280-1741511 GCF_000951045.1 Mandrillus leucophaeus
GTGATCCAGGAAGCATTAACCCCTCAACATTTTCCATGGGAGAAGGGCTCTGTGGTAAAAAGAACTCTGGGAAACAATTACATATTATATAAATATAAATATATAATATAATATAATATAAATATATTTATATTTATATGTTATATAATATATTGTTATATATTATTTAATATACCTGTTTTTTGGCAACTCATGGTGTTTATCTAAGTCCTTAAGAATTCCTGCAGAAGAGAAACTATTTAACGCCTTTTAATTCAGCATTTCCTAAATTTGTTTGAATATAAACATGAACTATATTTTAAAAATGAACCTAATATTTTGGGAGACATGAACCTTAGGGAGAAGAATATAAGATCACGTTTTCCCCATCCAATATGGAGAATTCCTTTCAGAGCTCTTCTCTGATAAAACCTTAGAACACTTGTGTTTTTATATGTAGCCTTCCCTTCCATGTTCTCCTCCATGACTGTGTTCACTAAGAAGCTAGGTAAATGTTTGTTTGTTTGTTTTTTGTTGTTCTTTTTCTGAGACGGAGTCTTACTCTGTCATCCAGGCTGTAGTGCAGTGGCTCCTTCTCGGCTCACTGCAACATTCACCTCCCAGGCTCAAGTAATTCTCCTGCCTCAGCCTCCCACGTAGCTGGGATTATAGGCGTGCACCACCATGCCCAGTTAATTTTTGTATTTTTAGTAAAGACTGGGTTTCACCATGTTGGCCAGGCTGGTCTCGAACTCCTGACCTTGAGTGATCTGCCCACCTCGACCTCCCAAATGCTGGGATTACAGACATGAGCCACCACGCCCAGCCAAGGAGCTAGGTAAATGTTAAAGAATAGTTTCCCAGTTAGAGACAAATAATTTACATATTTCAAGTTAACAAGCATCTACTGAAGAAAAGCTAGTAGCTGTATCAGTGCACTCAAGCTTTTCAGTTGTAACTATGCATTAGAAATCCTAAAAAGGTCAACATAGTTTATAGATTGCTCTTCTAATACAGAAGCTCTTCAGAGCTGGGAGTTGGTAAAACAGTGGCTCAGACTAGTTTGTGCTCTGGGGCCATATAATTTTGGGGTTTGATGACAACCAGTTCTGCATCTCACTAGCTGTGTGACCTGGGGCATATTACATAACCTCTCTGTTCTCAGTGATCTCATCTGTGAAATGGAAATCACGATATCTCCTAGTTCTGCTGGGGATTAAATAACTTAACCCTTGTAAAGTTCTTAAAAGAACAAGTGTTAACTCATTTAATCCCCAGCAGAACTAGGAGGTACTGTGATTTGGCAGTTGGCTAGTAATTTGTTGTTTCTTAATTTGCACCACTAAAGTTAGGTGTATGAAGCATCATTTAAAATGAAAACAGGCCTGGCCCGGTACTCACGCCTGTAATCCCAGCACTTTGGGAAGCCGAGGCAGGTGGATCATGAGATCAGGAGATGGAGACCATCCTGGCTAACACAGTGAAACCCCGTCTCTACTAAAAATACAAAAAATTAGCTGGGCGTGGTGGCGGGCACCTGTAGTCCCAGTCACTGGGGAGGCTGAGGCAGGAGAATAGTGTGAACCCGGGAGGCGGAGCTTGCAGTGAGCCGAGATCACGCCACTGCACTCCAGCCTGGGCGGCAGAGACTCTGTCTCAAGGAAAAAAAAAAGAAAAAAAGAAAACAGATTTTTTTTTCTTTTAAAAATATTGTACTTTTGTTTTAGATCCTGAGACTACTAAGAAATTTTAGCTGATTGTCACTAAAATGTATTATGGTGGTATTTTAAACTATTAACACTTTTTCTTTGGAAAAACCAGGAAAGTTTTCCTCTTCTTAATATTAAAAAAACTGTGGTAAAACAGATAAAACACAAATTGATCATTTAAACCATTTTTAAGTGTACAGTTCAGTGCTATTAAGTACATTCACGTTGTTGTGCAACCATCACTCTCATCCTTCACTAGAACATTTTCATTATCTCAAACTGAAACGCTGTGCCCATTAAACTGTAACTCCCCATTCCCTCTTCCCTACAGCTCTTGGCAACCACCACTCTGCTTTCCATCTCTATGAATGTGACTACACTAGGTACCTCATATAAGTAAGATCATACAGTATTCATCCTTTTGTGACTGGCTTATTTCATGTAGCATAATGCCCTCAAGGGTCATCCATGTTGTAGCATGTGTCAGGATTTCATAATACACACCATTTTGGCAGCTTTTTTCACTCTTTTACTTAATACATTTAAGAGATCTACCTGACACTTTTTAAAGGTCTCACCGTATTCTATCAGATGTAAGCACCATCATTTATCCACTCCTCTCTGATCAGCAACCATACAAATTGCTCCCATAATTTTGCTATTATAACAATGCTAAAGTGAACACACTTGTGCATATATCATTTTGTATTTGAGACAGTTTAACTGGAAGATAAATCCCTAAAAGTTATGCTACCTGGTCAATAAGAATGTGCATTTAGAATTTTGATAAGCACTGCCAAGCTAACTTCTAAAAATACTGCCCCTACTGGTATTCTCATCAACAGTATACAAGAGCCTTTTTGTCCATATCCTTCCAATGAGGAGTATTTAAAATATTTTTTGTCCTTGCCAGTCTCATAGGTGATGAGCATGGTTATTTAAAATAGGTATCCCGACACAAAGAAAAGATAAATATTCACGGTGATAGATATCCCAATTACCCTGATTTGATCATTACACATTGTATACATGTATCAAAAAATCACATGTATCCCTAAAATGTGCAAAACTATGACATATTAGTACAAAATCCACACACATGAAATAAAAGAGGTATAAGGGAGGACTTGCTGGTATGCAATGCGGGCAGAAGGGTGCTCGGGGTGAAATTTGAGGGCGTCAGAGTCCTCTGACTCTATTTGGAGACCTCTTCTTTTTTTTTTTTTTTTTTTTTTTGAGATGGAGTCTCACTCACTCTGCTGCACAGGCTGGTGTCCAGGGGCACGATCTCTGCTCACTGCAACTTCTGCCTCCCGGATTCAAGTGATTCTCCTGCCTCAGCCTCCCAAGTAGCTGGGATTACAGGCATGCACCACCATGTCTGGCTAATTTTTGTATTTTTTGTGGAGGCAGGGTTTCATCATGTTGACCATGCTGGTCTCAAACTCCTGACCTCAAGTGATCCACCCACCTCAGCCTCCCAAAGTGCTGGGATTACAGGTGTGAGCCAGCACACCCGGGCCTGGATGACTCTGCTTATTGA
>NW_012100432.1:1742646-1749439 GCF_000951045.1 Mandrillus leucophaeus
AAAAAAAAAAAAAAAGAAGCCAGGCAGCATTGTGCAGTGGGTGCAAAAAATCCAAGTGGAAAATCACTGCTTATGTTTTAGAGGGAATCAAAGAAGGCAAGAATGAGCACAGGGAGCTAAGGAGGTGAGGTTAGAGACAATGTCTGGGACCAGGTCAAGTCCAGCCTTACAGATTACAGCAAAGAGTTTAAGACGGTCTTATTTGTAACTTAAGAAAAGTCCTGCATCCTTTAAGTCTGTATTCTCCAATGCTTCTCAAGGTACTCGAATCAAGGAGACAATCAGTAAGAGTTTGTTTGAGAAGTACACTGATCCCCTGTAGCTTTCTTCTATCTCTGCCTGGCACTCTTTAGTTCCTTTGACAGCTGCTTGAACAGTACAAATATGCCCAGAGTTAAAGAACTGGTATCTTCCACTTCCCCAACATCTGTTATGCTCTTCCACATCTTTGGCCCCTTTAAAACAAACAAATGAAATTTCCATCCCTGAGTACACTTTACTCAGTGATAAAATCAACCAATAATTACTGAGCACTTTCTATGTGCTCAGCATTCTTTCAAGTGCTTTGCCTATATTGACTCATTTCATCTGCTGAGCAACTCTGTAAGGTAGGTTTTAATATCTCCCACATTTTACAGATGAGGAAACTGAGACAAAGGGAGATTAATCATTTTGACCACAATCATGCAAGTGGTAAGTGGTAGGGCAAGATCTCCAGAGTCAACGTCCTTGACTGCTACATCTCTCCAGCAGGCGCCAGCATGTGGAACTGCAATGATTTCACCAGAGGAAGCATTTTGAGACATAAAATGCTGTTCCTAACTGTTGCACATTTCACTTACGTGCAGTTCATAGTTTTGCATATTTTACATCGATGTTCTTCAAACCATTTTTGTCTGTCCGATATGAACTTCTGAGAGCATCTCATGAAGAAACATTTTGAGACCTCATCTGGTTGTGTTGCCTACATGCCTGGCAGTTTGGTTTCTATAGCATTGCTACCATTATGACAATGCTTGTGCAACTGTTCAAATATTCCATCCTCTTCTTATTATATTATAAAAGCAGTGGAAAATGGAAAATAAAACCCAAGTAATGATACTAAGCATACAAAGCACTCCCTTACTCCAATTAAGCTAAAGATGAAAATCATTGCACATATAAAAAGAATCAACTATTTGCTTTGCTCAGTTGTCCACTGGACTTAAGTTGGTGAAGCTGCTCAACTGCGAATAAAAAGAAAATACTTTTATAAATGTGTGTATAAATATTGGAAATATAGGAAATATGTCTAAGGCATAGTACAATTAGTACATCTTAATTTTTTTGTTTATTTTGCTCTGTAGGAAAAGACCTATAAAATGTAAGCATATCATTCAACTTCGGGGTGTTTGACTTTCATTTGAAAGTAGGGGAGTAACTGTATTTATTAATTTTCTTCATCATTTGCTAGTAATGCAAATATTTTGCTAATATGCCATATCACATATCACATCCTGTCCAAGCCCTGCTTGACAAGTCAATGCGTACTCACATGCAAACATACATAAACTCACTTTTCTGTTCTATCTAACATAACAAAGAGTTCAGCATTTACAGAAACGTCCACTTACCTTTAACTAGTGAGTATTCTCTTGCCTTTCTTTTGTTTTTACTGTAATAATCTTGAGATTTTCTTTGCTATGCATAGATGTCATCTTTTTCTTTCACATATTCTTTCTTCTGGATTTCTCATCAAAGCCTGTAATACAGAAGAGAGAAGCTCCTTAATTTCTGTAGGCACAGGCAGAGAAACTATAAATCTCAAGTCAGTGACACTTCTAATTTATTTCTAATTTTCCCCAGGCTGACTACAGTTTAATTACAGTTTTAGAAATTCGCCTAATTACATGAGATTTAGAATAGAGTTCTCTCGAAATACAGATGAAATTGAGGCTAGTCTCCTTAACAACTAAAGATTTCATACCAATTTGTCTTCTTACAGGATGCATGTCACTGAACACACCATTTTAGACTTCTACTGTCTCTGTAGGAGGAGATTCTGAAGTGCTCAAAGTTATCTACACTCAGTTGCAAAATCAGGGCTGTCAAATGGGAGAGAGAACTCAGTAATACATCCCCTCGGAAGCCATGTTTCAGAGTTACTGAAACCAGAATGGCATTCCTGAATCTTGTTTTTAACAGATGTCAGTGTGGTGAGAATGAAACACATCATGAATACTGATGAAATCTAGCGTGCATATCACGCCATAAGATATCCTCATGTATACGTATTTCTCATTCTCCCTACTACAGAAAAGAAAACAGCTTTCCCCCCAGAAGCTCCACTTAGGTCAATAAGCATGCTTCTCCCTTGTCACTTGTGAGGTCACACTGTTTCACACGCACCCGTGTGTAAAAACAGGACAAGGAGGAAGGCAGAAGTGGCAGATGTGGTATCCCTTGTTCTGCCATGTGGTAAGTGAAACGCTCTGTGGCACCATCCGCATGGCACCTCCCCACACCACCTGCCCCTCCACTCCCCCTGGATGTGCAAGGCATCTAGGTGCAAGTTGGCACAAGAAGCAGGAAGTGAATGGGATTTCTTCACAAACACCTTTGCCCTCTCTCTCCTTACTGATGCTATAGAACAAAGCCATTTTTCTAGCAGGAACTCAATATTCAAGGAGCTTAACTCAAATGAGAGCACGGAAAGGAGAATAGGTTGAGAGTTTCTTACAGGCAATATTTTTTAGTGCCCTTTTAGGAGGAAAGCATGTTGGGCATGGAGTCACGGTTTGGGTAGTACTAAGATCGATATGAAGAATTCTCACACCCAGTCATCCTCTTGGTCCTCATGATCTCTCGGTGAAACATTAGGCAAAAAGAGGATACACTAGAGATGTGTTTTAGTCTAAGTCCCCACTTTACAAATGAGATAAATAAGGTCCAGAAAGAGAGAGAGAAAGCAACTTGTAAAATGTTACACAGGGCAGAGTTGGCACTGGAATGACACAGTACATTTTCTGCCTTATCACATCATCTCTCCACATCTTTCTTGTGTCTGCCTGGAGACAAAAGCTCCTTGAGGGATTAAGCCCTGTAAACAATGATATACCAAGCAGTGTCTAATATCATGTGCAAAGAACTAGTTAAATCCTTTACTTCTTTAGTGGGTGTTAACAAAGACTACACAGCTGCTGTCAACTTGGATCACAAAGACAGAAAAAAGAGAAATAAACAGATATCTTCTGATTGCTTTCAATAGCTACTATTTATTAAGTGTACAACATAAGCCATACACTATGCCAGGCACATCACTTGTATTCTGCTAATGCTTCTAGAAACTCCAAAGATAATATGGATGCTATTATACTAGGAAGGTAAGGAAAGGAAGTCAGGGAAATAGATACCTTGTCTGAGGTTACACATAACTGGTTAGTTCTCAGATTCCATTCCTGCCTGCAATAAGCAGCACTATAAACCAAAAAAATAGGCATCTATTTGAAAACCCCAGAATCCAGGAATAGAAACAAAGTGGACAGTATTTGGAAGGAAACTAAAGAGAGAAAGAAAGGAAAACTGAGATAAGAGCATTGTGGGAATCTATCTTTTTTTTTTTTTTAAGATGGAGCCTTGCTCTGTCGCCCAGGCTGGAGTGCAGTGGTGCGATCTTGGCTCACTGCAAGCTATGCCTCCTGGGTCCACGCCATTCTCCTGACTTGGCCTCCCGAGTAGCTGGGACTACAGGCGTCTGCCAGCACACCTGACTAATTTTTTGTATTTTTAGTAGAGACGGGGTTTCACCATATTAGCCAGGATGGTCTCCATCTCCTGACCTTGTGATCCACCCACCTCGGCCTCCCAAAGTGCTGGGATTACAGGCATGAGCCACCGCGCCCGGCTTGTGAGAATCTATTCTATAAGTGTTAACATGCAGGAGGGATATGTCTTAAGATCTATGAACACACCAAATATGCAAATATAATTAAAGCACTTGACTCCACCTATACAATTTGGTACAAGATATTTGTGATATTGGGTATCTGGGAATGAGCAAAGAAATTTAAGATCTCAGTGAGGTGGGGTAGATGAGTTACAATCACCTACTGTTGTTAGTTTGCTAGGGCTGCCATAACAAAATACCGAAGACTGCACGGCTTACACAACAAAATGTATGTTCTCACATTTCTGGAGGCTGAAAGTTCAAGATCAAGGTGTCAACAGGGCGGGAGTCCTCTGAGGCCTCTCTCCTTGGCTTGCAGATGGCCACCTCTTTACATGGTCTTTCCTCTGTACCCAAACACCCCTGGTACCTCTTTTTGTGCCCATATTTCTTCTCATAAAGACACCAGTCACACTGTATTAGGGCCTATCCTCAAGGCCTAATTTTAACTTCATCACCTCTTTAGAGATCCTATCTACACACAGTCACATTCTGAGATGCTATGAATTAGGACTTCAATATATCAGTCTAGGGGCTGGCATAATTCAGCCCTTAACACTCACCAAGCGACTAGTTCTGGTACCACAGAGATGAAAATCCAGACACCTGAAAAGTAACAACCTGTCATCAACCTTCAGTGTCATTCATGAAGAGGTGAAGCCCTCTAATATTTGAATTCAAGTGTAGGAATCTAAGGGTTTACTACAGATTTTAGGTTTTTTTTTTTTTAAAAAAAAAAAAAGGAGAGGAAGGCCATTCAATAAACCTTGGTCATGATGGTCTCAACCAAGTGTCAGAAAACTACTGCTTGCCAGTAGTTTTAAATCTAGCATGCTGCATATTTTTCTAAATAAAGTTTTATTGGCACACATCCATGTCTATTCATTTATATATTCATTGTCTATGGCTGTTAGCGAGCTACAACGGCAGTTGAATAGCTGTAACAGAAACTGTCTGGTCCACAGGGCTGAAAATATCCACTATCTGGCCCTTCACAGAGAAAGTTTGCCAACTCCTGGTTTAAACTGTGTTAATCAGGTTCCTTTACAGTAGGGCTTTTCAAGGTCTTTCCAATCTTCAAGGGGAAGATAGACAGTAAAATTGCATCTTACCTGGGAGGTAGTTTCTAAAGTCAGTTCAAAGTGAAAACTGTGTAGAGTCAAAATAACTGGAAAATCCCTTAGGGAAAGTGCCAACATAGAGCCCACGAACTACATCTTCATGAATATAGGCAGTTTTTCCTTCAAAGTTGCGACAGATAAAATTTTCTTCAAGCACTACATAAAAGACTCTATTTATGGACCATTTGTATAAAAAGATGCGTATCTTTAAATAACAGGATCATTCTCAGCATAAAAGACTTGAAAAAACTGAGACCAATCAAAGGACAGGAGACTGAGTTACCATCTCCTACTCACTTGCTGAATTTGCAGAAGTTATATATGCGCTGGAAATGACTCTACTGGAGTTTGCTTCCTTTCTCAGCTTACTTAACCAGAGAGTCTCCCTCCCTCACTTTTCTTATCCCACAGAAACCTCTAATATATGAAATCTCTAATAATAAATCTCTAATAATGAAACCTCTAATAATGCAATCAATATTCTGTGGAGCACACTTTGGGAAATGCTGAAATACTAAAAAACATAGGTGTTATGGATCAATCAATCAGACAGAAATATGTACAATGCTTTCCTAACACTGATAATAAAAAAAACTATAGGATAAACTGCAATGAGATACCATTTCACACCCACTAGGACAGATATTTGGGGAACGAAAGGAAAATAAGAAGTGTTGGTGAGAATGTGGAAAAACTGGAACTCTAGTGTATTGATGATGGGATTGTAAAATGGTGCAGCCACTGTGAAAAGCTGTTTAGTAGTCTCTCACAAGGTTAAATACAGAATTACCGTATGATCCAGCAATTCCATCTCTGGGCAAATACCCAAAAGACTTGAAAGGAGGGCCTTGAACAGATATTTGCACACTAGTGTTCACAGAAATATTATCCACAATTACCAAAGGTGGAAACAATCCAAATGTCCATCAACGGATTAATGGATAAACAAAATACAGCATATACATACCATGGACTATAATTCTTTTCACCTGAAAAAGGAATGAGATTCTGATATATGTTACAGCATAAATGAGTCTTAAAAACATTATACTAAATGAAATAGGCCAGACATGAAAGGACAAATATTGTATGATTCCATTTACATGGAGTGATTAGTATCTGGAATAGTTGAACAGTAATTACTATCTAGAACAGTTGAATTCACAGAGACAGAAAGTAGAGCAGAGTTTACAAGAGGCTGGGGGTACTGGGGAATGGGAAGTTACTGTTTAATGGGCATAGAGTTTCAGTTCAGGATGATGAAAAATGTTCTGGAGATGGATGGTGGTCGTGGTTGTTCAACATTGTGAATGCATTTAGACAGGGTCCTACACTGTCATCCAGGCTGGAGTGCAGTGGCACAATCATGGCTCACTGCAGTCTCAAACCCCCACGCTCAAGCGACCCTCCCACCTCAGCCTCCCAAGTAGCTGGGACCACAGGCATGCGCCACCACGCCCAGTTTTTTTAAAAAAAATTTATAGAGATGAGGTCTCACTATGTTGCCCAGGCTGGTCTGGAACTCCTAGGCTCAAGCAATCCTCCTGCATCTGTCTTCCAAAGTACTGGGTTCACAGGCATGAGCCACTGTGCCTGGCCAACTGTAATTTTTAAATTGTTAAAATGGTAACTTTTATGTTATCTATGTGTGTATATATACAAAATACATAATATAAAATATAAAATATTATATACACTAGTGTATATACTAGTATACTATTCATACTATTATTATAACATACACTAT
>NW_012100432.1:1749894-1776877 GCF_000951045.1 Mandrillus leucophaeus
TATATAGTATATATAGTATATACTGTATATATAGTATATATTATATAATATAATAGTATATATATATACACACACTGTTGAGATAGGGTCTCGCCTTGTCACCCAGGCTGGGGTGCAGTGATGCAATCGTGGCTCACTGCAGCCTCAAACCTCTTGGCTCATGTGATCCTCCCACTTCAGCCTCCTGAGTACCTGGGACTACACAGGCAGCATTACCACACCTGGGTAACTTTTAATTTTTTTTGGAGAGACAGGTTCTCGCTTTGTTGCTCAGGCTGTTCTCGAACTCTTGGCTTCAAATGATTCTTGGGCCTTGACATCCCAAAGTGCTGGGATTACAGGCATGAGCCACTGTGTCCAGCCTTGTTATGCATATTTTACCACAATAAAAAAATGTTCAAGACAAAAAAGGATGTAGAAGCAAAATTGTAGGAATGGGGATGGGGCAGACTTAAATTATTTAGACATCACTTGAATGTGTCATTCTGCTAAAAAATCTAGCTGTCGACAAGTTCCTGGCTTGCTTAGGTGACAATTTCAATACTTGGAAGGCAGAGGATGCTACAAGGGGAAGTGTTCATCCAGGAAAACCTTTTGGGCAATAGAGAAATGAAGCAAAAAAGTGGTCACACACTCTTGGAGTCCAAAGCAGTTGAGAGAGGGATGCTGGGGTCCTCGCTTGGCTCCTCTCTGGTTCCAGTACTGCCTCCCACCACCCAATCTCCATCTTCACCCTTCCACTCACTCCCATTCACTGTACATTCAGCAGCCAAAGTGGGGGTAAAATATGGAAATATACAGAAGAAAATGCAACAAACTCCTATCCATGCGCCCATCATTCAAAACTAACAAATGTTGTTTTCATATTTTTTCACATCCTGTCTTTACCGTTTTAAGTGATAGAACCACACAGAATTTATCTTCTATGTTAATTTCTCCAGTCCAATTCTTCCTTCATCTTCAGAGGCAACCATTCTTCCGAATTTGGAAGATATTTAGTTCGTATGTGTGTGTGTATGTGTGTCCAAATATATTCTATGATTTTGTAACTTTAAACTTTTTATAAAGTGTATTATGCTGCCTATTAAATTTTACTCAACATGGTTTTTTGAGATCTAGATTATTAACTTTTGCATAGTGTTCTGTTGTATGACTGAATTATAGTTTAATTCTCCATTTGTGGACTGATGGCTATTTGGGTAGTGTCCAATTTTTGTTATAACAAAGGATGTGACAACACACATCCTCATGGTTCTCCTTCTGTACACAGGCCTCTCTGTTTAGTTGTGAGAGGTGTTTGGGGAACAACCTACATGAGAGTACATGGCAGCACTGTGTGGGTATATGCAGGAATTTCTCCTGGTAAATCTCACCAGGGGTGGTCCAATCCTCCAGGGTATTATTTGGAAATGTGGGACAATCTTTCGTGAGATGGGGATGGAATGGGGGGGATGCTAAATTTTCTACAGTGCATGAGAGTCCTGAATAACAAAGACTTGTCCCACACAAAACACCAACAGTCCCTCCTTTGAGAAATGCTGCTGATTTCTGTCCCGAAGCAGAATCTTGGTGTTGTAGAATCTGTGTGTTTAGAAGTCTAACTAGGGAATGACAACTTGCTCTCCAAAGTACCACCTGCCACGGCTCAGAGTACCTGTTTACCTCAATTCTTTGCCAAGTCTCACTGTCAGCCTTTTGAATTTCTGCTATTCTGACGGGCATAAAATGCAGTTTCATTATGATTTTTAAACTTGCATTTCCTGCTTTTATTACCACTGTGGAAAACCTTTTCATATTTTTACTGCTCATTCATGTCTCCCCCTTGTGGAAGTGCCTGTTAATAAGCTGTCTATTTTTCTATTGGGTAGTTTAAATTTCCCTTTTTGATTTGTAGGAGTTCATTAGAGATTCTGGAAACTTGCTTTTGGTAGTTATTTGGGGTTGCAAATGCCTTCTACCAGTTTGTTGCTTGTCTTTTTATTTTATGGTGCTATGCTATGCAGAAATTATACATTTCGATATAGTGAAATTCATCCAATCTTGAGTGTGATTTTTGAGTCTCTAGTTTATAAAATCTACTTTATTCTAAGATTCCTTTTTTCCCCATCTAAAGGTTTTACATTTTTATTTCTTATATTTAAGTTTTTAATCCATCTCACAATTTATTCTTGTACAAAGTGTGACGTAGGAATCTGATTTTTTCTTCTTATGGGCTTTCAGTTGTAACAATAGCATTTACTTTTGATACTATGTTTTCTTCTGTAACTTCTAAAGCATCCTATATCATATAGAAAGAACCATATTTGTTTAGTTCAACATTGGGCTCTCTTTTCTGTCCTATTGATCTATTTTTCAATTATCCTTCACCAATAATACTATCTATGGCTTTATAATAAATTCTTGAATGTGGCTGGGCATGGTGACTCATGCCTGTAATCCCAGCACTTTGGGAAGCCGAGGTGGGTGGATCACTTGAGGCCAGGAGCTCGAGACCAGCCTGGCTAATTTGGTGAAAACCCATCTCTACTAAAAAAAAAAATACAAAAATTAGCCAGGTGTGGTGATGCAAACCTGTAATCCCAGCTACTTGAGGGGCTAAGGCACGAGAATCGCTTGAACCTAGGAGGCACAGGTTGCACTGAGGCAAGATCGTGCCATTGTACTCCCGCCTGGGCAATAGAGTGAGAGACTCTGTCAACAACAACAACAACAACAAAATTATTGATTACTTACATTTTCATTCAAATTTCAGAATGCTGGGGATTTTGCTTAGAACTACAATGAATTTATAAATACTTATAAATACTGAACATTTCATGATATTGATCTTCCTCTTCCACGTATATGGTATCTCTTGTCATTTCTTTAGTTCTTTTAAAAATAATTTACAATAACCTTTTTTTCCTGAAGCAGATGTGTATTTTCTTAAAACTTACTCTGAGTTTCTGAGTGGTTTTGAGCTCTGGAGTGATGTTTTTCAAACCCAAATCTGAAGATAGCAAATCACCCCTCCCCGAATGTAGCTCCTCTGAGACTTTCTGTTACACTTAGAATGAAATTCAAACTCCATACTGGAGCATGATTATAGGACATGGTTTCCTATCTTCCTCCCGGACTTATATTGTATGTTCTGTTAGTCATTAAGCTTTGGCCACAGTGGTTTTCTTTACTTTTTTTTTTTTTTTTTAAGGTTAGTCAAGTGAGGCAGTGAGAGTGGAGTGGTTTTCTTTATGTACTCAAACACACCAAGTTCATTTTATTTTGGGACACTTGTCCTTGAGGCTTTGTTTTTTCTGGAATCTTGTTCCCCAGATATGCATATGGCTAGTTTCTTCCTGCTGTTTGGACCTCAGTTCAGATGTCTTCTCTCAGAGAAACCATCCCTGCCCACCAGAGAGTAGCCCTCCAGTCATCCATAATGCCATAGCTTCTTCATTTCTTCGCAGCACTTGCCACTATTTGAATTTATCTTCTTTGAACTCTTTATTGGTGTATCATTCCCCATGATAGACCATAAGCTCCGCATGATTGAGGACTTGCTGTCTTGTTCTTTTCTGTGTCCCCAGAACTTACAACAATTCCTGGCACGTGGCAACTGTTCAATGAATATGAGCTGAATGGATAACTGAGTGGAGAAATGAACTCACATGGATCTCCCCCAATGCCCCTGGTTGCTCCTCCTGTGTCCTCTTATATCAACAAAGGAGTATGTCCTTTCTCCCACTGGCCACGCATATATTAGCAGTAAATAATGATGTAAGACATTTCTAGTCTCTTGAAGAAATAGTTTAACTGCAGAAATACTTATAAAAGGGATTCCAAACACATTTATGTTCTGCATACCATGTTTCCAAGTGGCTTAGAATAGTGAAAGTGCCACTGTCTATTCGGCCCATTTCTACTCCTAAGAGATGGCTATTAAGTTTATTTGCATAAATCCAGAAACTTTTTATCCATTTACAAATCCCCAGCTAGCTAATCTATCTTAGGTTACACAATTTGAATGATTCAACAAAGAAGTTTCTTTTTTTTTTTTTTGAGATGGGGTCTCACTCTGTCACTCAGGCTGTGATGCAATTGTAGCCTGCAGCCTTGAACTTCTGTACTGAAGCAATCCTCCTAACTCAGCCTCCTGAGTAGCTGGAATTACAAGTGCACACCATCATGCTTAGTTAATTTTTTAATTGTTTTGTAGAGATGGGATCTCACTGTGTTGTCCAGGCTGGTCTTAAACTCCTGGCCTCAAGTGAACCTCCTGCTTCAACCTCCCAAAGTGCTGGGATTATAGGCATGAACCACTATGCCCTGCCAAGAAGTTTCATTCTTATTGAAAAAGTGTTATTTTTAAGTGAAACTGAATTTGTTAAGAAGGCAGATTGTCAATCCCATTTCTAGAGGTTCCGATTCCACAAACCAGAGGTGCAGCCTTCATTTTCAATAAGCACCCTAGATTATTCTAACACATGTAGTCCAACAACCATTTATGAGAAATACTCACCTACGTTAAGGCAATTTAATGTCATCCTTATTTAAGACGATGCAGCCTCCCAAACACTCGGGGGCAGATGGAGCCACATGTGCACCCACTGACTTTCTATGTCGTGTCCCCTTTGCCCAAGAAGAGGGCATAGCGGATCCATGTGCCTCCACTGAGGCCCTGAGAACCGGACCTGCTTATGAAGCCACATAAACAATCAGGAAACAGCTCAAAACTGGTAGTGAGGAAATGGGTTCTAGATTCTGAGTGGCTTTGGGCCAGTTTCTTTATATGCAAAATGAGAAGGTGGGCCAGTACGATGTTGTGATAGAATAAGAAATCTCTATTTGTTCTTCCCCAGTTCCTGGCACAGAGTTTCTGAAACTCTTGTAACTTCCGGAGTGATTGGGATAAGAGGAACATCTTTTGTTACTCTTAATAAGCCCCTTTCAACCACATCTAAGTTTATGTTAATGAGATGTCTGGGGGATTCCAGCCCCAGACAGCTTCAGGGTGGGGGATGGTTGCCAGAGGAACCAACCATGTGATTATAGGGTTGGAACTTTCAGTCCCACCCCCTGACCTCCAGGGAGGGGAGAGAGGCTGGAGGTTGAGTTCAATCACCAGTAGCCACAATGTACTTAATCATGCCTAATTAATGGAACCTCCATAAAAACCCTGACCAATGGGGTTTGGAGAGCCTCCTGGTGAATGCATTCACTTTTTGGGAGAGCAGCACACCCCAAACTCCACTGGCACAGAAAATCCTGCTTTTTGGACCCCTCTAGACTTTACCCTATATGAACACCTTCATCTGGCTGTTTGTCTGCATCCTTTATAATATCTTTTCTAATGAACTGGTAAGTGAAGTGGTTCTCTGAGTTCTATGAGCTATTATAGCTAATTGTCAAACATGAGCAGGCGGTCATAGGAACCCCTAATTTGTAGTTAAGTTGGTCAAAAGTGCAGGGGGCCCAGGACTTGCACATGGCGTCTGAAATGGGGGTTGTCTTATGGGCCTGAGCCCTTAACCTGTGAGGCTAAAACCACCTTTGCAAAATTATGACAGTAAGAGAAATCTGACACAGCCAACTCCATCTTGCTTCCAGCAACACACACTTGCTGTCCTCACTCATTCCTGGGTGTAGGCCAAGCTAACTTTCAAAGGCATTCGGTTTATAGTTTAAGCTTAAAACAAGAATGACAATAGCCCTTCTGCAAACTAAACTGCCTTTGTAAAACTAATGAAAGCCCACAAGGTTCGAATTACTTACCTGAATTCTGCTAAGATGTAGGCACAGTTAAAACAATAACCAGCCATTGTTCTGGAGCTCACAAGATCTGTAACTTCCCCAATTACTCCTGTAGATACATCGCTATTATAGAACCCAAGATTGGTCTTTTGAGATGTTTTTCAGACTTTTGCATTTTGATGACTAACTTCACCCGTATCAGGGACTCGGCTGGACCTGTGGCCCCCACCCAGAGGTTGACAGCACACGAGGACCATTTTCCACACCCCTATGATTTCATCTCCCAACCAATCAGCATTCCCCATTCCCTAGCCCCCTGCCCACCAAAGTATCCTTGAAAAACCCTAGCCTCTTTGGGGAGACTGATTTGAGTAATAGCCCCAATCCTTCTGCTTGGCCAGCCTTGCATTAATTAAACTCTTTCTTTACTGCAATAATGCTGTCTCAGTGAATTGAGTTTATCTGTATAGCAGGCAAGAAGAACCCGTTTGGGGGATTACAGTGTCTGATGCTAATTTCAGGTCAATTTTGTGAAATCAAAATTGAACTGAATTGAATTAAGGACACCCAGTTGGTGTATGAAGAGTTGGAGAACTGATTGCTTAGTGTGGAAAACCCACACATTTGGTATCAGAAGTGTTGTGATTATTGAAATAAAGTTGTTTTATTCTTTCAACCACATAGTTGTAAAAGTGCATTCCAGCTCTATCATTTTATGGGAGACTTCAATATCTCATGGATTTCTGTGTGATTAGGTT
Source organism: Mandrillus leucophaeus (assembly GCF_000951045.1). Lineage (NCBI taxonomy): Eukaryota > Metazoa > Chordata > Mammalia > Primates > Cercopithecidae > Mandrillus > Mandrillus leucophaeus. Next base: position 1,756,383 of record NW_012100432.1, read on the forward strand.
ACACCTGACTCTCACCCCATACCTTCCAAATTTTCTAGGAGGAACTTATATCATGTTTGTAATGGAGAAGAAAATAACCAACACATTTTAAAAGATAACATTTCCCATTATTACTCAAGCAGGATTTTCACAAGGTAAGATGATTGCTTCTGTTTCAGTGCTAAGTTCACTACTCATCTCCATAAACATAAAGAAACAACAAAATCTCTACACACACTTATCCACCAGATTGTTTTAAACAATTTTCAAACTTGTTTTAATAGGCAAAACTGGCTCTGTAATGCTAAACTAGACGTAAATAGCCCAAGGATCCAATTTCAGCCAAAATCTCATACCACATGGAGAAATTAAGCAATTCTTAAATATTTAATAATACTCTGTAATTTTTTAGACTCCTGGGCTCCAAAATTTCTGACAAAGTAATTCCTAAGCCACAATTAACAAAAATAGGCAACCTTCCAAAAAGTTTCGCAAAGCCAAAGTAAACTCCTCCGAGCACTCCCGCTGCAGTGAGAGTGATGCATATGAGTGACATACCCGCCAGAAATGACAGCAGCCAGAAAGGGTTTGGAGCTTGCCCTGAACTGGTGTCTGCTGAAAAGGCTCATAAAAAGAAGGTTGTGATTAGAAGATCACGACATTTCCAGCACCCACTTATTAGCATGTCTGGAGAATCACAGAACTCTTTACAACCAGAGTTCACGTCACAGGATATTTACAAATACTGCTATTCCAGTCTTCAGAGCAATTCGGTCTCTGCTCTAATAGCAGACAAAAGATGCAGACGCCCTAGCCAATCACTGCAGGTGGCCTTCTAAGAAAGATTCCTGCCACCCCTTGGTTGCTCAGGACATAAACCTATATATTCTTCCTCTCCATCATCCCACTTCTCATTCATCAAACCTCCTGCTTAAAACTCCTCAGTGACTTCTGATTTTACATAGACTGAAACTTAAACTCCAGCTCCTATGTGGATACCTATCTACCTCTGAAATCTCATTTCATGCCAGTCTTCCCTTTACTCTCAATACACCCCACAATGGCCTCATTTTCCCACCCTATGGGTCAAGCCCATTCTCACTGCAGGGACTTGGCACTTGCTGTGTCACTGCTTGGATCATTATTTCTCTAGATCTTCACATAGCTGGTTCAACCTCGTAATTCCAATTCAACTCACATGACCTTCCCAGATCACTATATCCTAAATAGTGTTAAGCTACATTTGTGTTATTCTCTACTCCTGTTTGTTTTCTGTCTGGTCCTGAAATTACACTGTTTATTTGCTTGATGGTTTTCTCATCCCACTAGAATTTCACCTCCAAGGGGAGGGAGATATTGCTTTGTCCTGTTCACTGCTACATCCTCATAGCCTGGGACAATGCACATAGTAGATACTCAGTGACTATTTGTCAAATAAATGCATGTGTTTTATTTATTTATTTATTTAATTTATTTTTTTCTGAGATGGAGTCTTGCTTTGCCACCCAGGCTGGAGTGCAATGCGTGATCTCGGCTCACTACAACCTCAGCCTCCCAGGATCAAGCAATTCTCCTGCCTCAGCCTCCTGAGTAGCTGGGATTACAGGCATGTACCACCACGCCTGGCTAATTTTTGTATTTTTAGTAGAGACGAGGTTTCACCATGTTGGTTAAGCTGGTCTCGGACCCCTGACTTCATGATCTGCCCGCTTCGGCCTTGTAAAGTGCTGGGATTTGCAGGCGTGAGCCACCGTGCCTGGCCTACAAATTTTTTTTTTTCCTTGAGATGGAGTCTCAATCTGTCGCCCTGGCTGGAGTGCAGTGGTGTGACCTCAGCTTACTCTGCCTCCCTGGTTCAACTGATTCTCCTGCCTCAGCCTCCCTAGTAGCTAGGAATAAAGGCACACACCACCACACCTGGCTAATTTTTGCATTTTTAGTAGAGATGAGGTTTTGTCACGTTGTCCAGGCCAGTCTTGAACTCACCTCAGGTGATCAGCCCGCCTTGGCCTCCCAAAGTGCTGAGATTATAGGCGTGAGTCACCCGCACCCAGACATGTGTTATTTTAGATTAAATTAGAACCCAACTTTTCAATGTTCTCCCTCTACTCAGAGTTAAAACTCAGTTTGTTGCTTGGAAGACAAGTTAATTTGCAGAAGAGACATATCTCACTCTCTATGAATATCCTCATTGTCACCCCACAACTAGTTTAGAATCTCTGACATAGTACATGTTCCTCTGAAAACATAAGACCCTTTGGAGACATCAGTCAAATGAAATGTAAGCCTCATTGACAAGCTAAGATGACTCTTACAGTGCTTCTTGAGGGAATGATTGTGTAGGTAGTGACTGCTGGAAGTGAAGGGCTCAGAGTCTGAGTGGGTTGATCCACATGTCACACAGATTGAAGCAGGTAGAATTTTTTTTTAATGCTAGGGAAATTTTGCTGAGGTACTCTGTGTTCTAGCCAGGCATTCAATATAGGGGTGGTTCATTTGGGGCTCAAATGAGAGGATCAACTAACTGAAGTTTTAAATGGGTGTCAGATGAAGGGAATTCCACCCTGACTTGCACAGTGAGCTACAGAGTGGTAGTGACAGCCAATTTTCTACACAGTATCATAATTTATAAATCTCTTTTATATACTCATCATCTCTTTTGTTTCTTAGGGAAAATCTGTAAGGTTGGCCAAAGGTAGTTATTGTACCTATTTCATATATGTGAAGATGAGACTCAAGATTCCATAATGAGTAAATAACCAGAAACTTGATTTGCAATCAAGATCTTATAAGATCATCTTCTAGAGATCCTAATGTACCAATAAGAAAGATACTGAAGAAGGCATTTAAAAAATCAACTTTATTCAGGTATAACATATATACACAATAAAATATTCCCATTTTAAGTGTGGAGTTAAACAGATTTTAACAAATACATACACTCCTTACCCACCACCACAATCAAGATATGGAATCCTTCTCTTTTTTTGAACAAATTTAAGAGATACATTGTAAATTTTGTTACAGGTATATAATGTGTAGTGATCAAGTCAGGGTATTTAGAAGATAACAAAACATTTTTCTCTCTTAAGAAGTTCCTTTATATCCCTTTGTGCTCATTTCTCTCTCTTACTTACTTCCTGTCCTTCCCTTAGGAAACCACTGATCTGCTCTCTGACATTACGTATTACTTTTTCTAGAATTTCATAAGAATAGAATCATATAGTCTGAATTTTTTTGTGTCTCTGGCTCCTTTTGGTTTGTTTGTATGATGTTTTTGAGATTCATCCATGTTATGGCACATATTAGTAGTTTGTTCTTTTTTATTGTTTCATTTTATAGTATTCTATTGTATGGCTATGTCACAATTTGTTTATCCATTCACCTTCTGATGGACATTTGGATTCTTTCCTGTTTGGGTTATCATAAATGCCACTCTCATGGACATTCCAATACAATTTTTTTTTTCCTTTTATTGAGACAGAGTCTCACTCTATTGCCCAGGCTGCGACCTCAGATCACTGCAACCTCCGCTTCCTCGGTTCAAGGGATTCTCGTGGCTCAGCCTCCCAAGTAGCTGGGATTACAGGCGTGTGCCACCACACCCAGCTAATTTTTGTATTTTTAGTAGAGACAAGGTATCACCATGTTAGGCAGGCTGGTCTCGAACTCCTGACCTCAGGTGATCCACCTGCCTCGGCCTCCCAAAGTGCTGGGATTACAGGCGTGAGCCACCACGCCTGGCCCCAATACAAATCTTTTGTGGGCATATATTTTCATTGCTTTTCAGTAAATACTTTGGAGTGGAATTGTGAGATTCTATGATCCAGGAATTTTTAATTTTATAAAAAACTGAGATCTATGGTCTAAAGTGGTTTTACCATTTTATATTTACACCAGCAGTGTATGGGAATTCCAGTTGCTCCATATCCTCGCTGATACTTGGCATTGTTAGTCTTTACATTTTAGCCATTTTAATAGCTATGAAGTAGTTGGCATCTCACTGTAATTTGAGTTTGCATTTCCTAGATGACTAATAATGTTGAGCATCATTTTGGGGGGCCTATTGCTCATTTGTATAACTTCTGCAAAGGGCAATTTGAGAGACAAGAGATACAAATAATTTTGTGTCTCATGCAAGAATTTGTTTTATTGTAGAAACAATTTTGAAAAATGCAACCTGGAAAAAATTATAAAATATTCAGACTATAAAGAATAAAGAAAACTTTAATATGGTCAAAATGCCCACATTTTTAATTTTTTCTTCAGTATACACTCCTTGAATTTTTTTAGTAAACATTCATGCAATGCTCTAACAAACTGGGGAGGCTGAGTTTTCAGGTAGAAGCGAGCAAAGAAGGAAAAGGCTTTGCTCTCTTTATTTCCATTCCCTAGACTTCATTTTACAGACGATGGGCTCAATTATTCACAGCATCTTTTTATATCTAGCCTCGTAAAACTGTAAGGTGAATCATTACAAAATTAATATTCAACAGGCTTTATATAACTCTGTTTAATTCAATGCATAACTCAGATTTTTATCACCCCAAGGCCTCTCAAGATCTATAAATGCAACCAACTTAATAAGATACCATGTGTTTTAACTCTAACATTACCTCAAAGACCTCCATACCACACAACCACTAAATTTAGACTAGATAACCAAATAGACATCTATGACAGAAATGAACTGTATTTAAAAAGTCAAGTCCTGCATGAAGACTTGCATGATGACAATGAAGATTGTGTTCTAATACATTCGTTTTGAGAACCTTACAGTTTTGATTTTAAAAAGGAGCTTATTTTGCTTCCAGAGCACTAAGCTACAAGTGTTTTATGCCACATAACCCAAAAGAGTTGACTCTTAAATAATCACCACTTGCCAGGAGGTGAAAAAGCAGATGAATGCATCTAGATATTACCTCCTAGCTCCCATTCAAATAAATGTGTATAACTTCCATCCTAAAAGGAATCTTATAGATCATCCAGCCCTATGATCACATTTTCTGGACAAGGAAACCAAGGCCCAGACAAGTGAAATGATCAGCCTGAGGTCAGACAACCAGCTAAAAAGACTGAATGTGAAATCCAGGTCTTCTGAATCAGATTCTAAATTCTTAGTCTTGTGATTTTTCTTCCTAAGGCTTTTGTTTTGTTTTGTTTTCAATAGTTATACAGGTTCAATGCAGAAATTTTGGAAAACCCAGAAAAGCACAAAGAAAAACTGTTAGACCAATTTTTAACAATTTAAAATTGTTAATCCCAATACTTTAAGATAATCACTCAAACTTTTAGTAGGGCACTATGATATAGAAACTAAGAGGGCTGCTTCTGGAGTACACACATTTGGCTCCTTATCCTGACTCCCATGCTTGGCAAGCTTGTGGGCGTGGGAGTTACTTTACCTTCTTCAGCCTCAGTTTCCCTGCCAGTAAAATGGGGAGAACAAGGTCACTGATTTCTCAAGGTTGTGAGAATGAAGTGAGATGAAATTTGTAAAGCATCTCATACAATGCCTGCAGACAATAATCATTAGCCATCATGATTATCTACTTTCAGACATTTATTTATGTTTACGTTTTCATGCTTTAAAAAAGTAAACTGGCTCAGGCCAAATGTAGTGGCTCATGCCCGTAATCCCAGCACTTTGGGAGGCCCAGGCAGGAGGATCACTTGAGCCCAGGAGTTAGAGACCAGCCTGAAAAGAATTAGCCAGGCATGATGGCATAGGCCTGTAGTTCCAGTTACTTGGGAGACTGAGGTGGGAGGATCGCTTGAGCCCAAGTTCATTCCAGCCTGGGTGACAGGGTGAGACACTGTCTCAGAAAAACTAATCCCAGCACTTTGGGAGGCCAAGGCAGGCAGATCACCTGAGGTCAGGAGTTCAAGACCAGCCTGTCCAACATGGGGAAACCCCATCTCTACTGAAAATACAAAAAGTTACCTGGGCGTGGTTGTACACGCCTATAATCCCAGTTGCTCGGGAGGCTGAGGCAGAAGAATCGCTTGAACCCAGGAGGCGGAGGTTGCAGTGAGCCAAGATTGTGCCATTGCACTCCAGCTTGGGCGACAAGAGTGAAAGTCTCCCCCCCAAAAAAAAAAAAAAAAAAAAAAAAAAAATCCAAAAAAAAAAAAAAAAAAAAAACAAAAAAAAGTAAGCCAGTTCTGTGGCCTTTTTCCATCTGATGGTACATTTGCCATGAAAAGTCATTTTCTGATGACCTTCCCACTAAATCAAACTTTCCAGAGAAGTCCAAATTTAAACAGTGATCTGAAGAGCCGCACACTGGGGCTCTGACTAATAAGAAGAAATTCCCACAATCCAGCTAATCCCTCCGAGTTTTAGGTTATGTACAAGGCTGCAGCCATATCCTAATGATGACTTCTAGCAGAGCTTCAGAAAGAATGTGGCTCCCTCCCTCCTCTCAGAGCCTCTGCCTTTTCAGTGCTTCCAGGAACCAGCAGGGCCCCAAGGACCTTTCCACATCAGGGGAATCTCAGAGGATGATGTGTGATGTCTTCATAGCCAGGGTGGTGATTTCCAAGTAAAGTAGGGATGGTTTTTGAGAATTAAAAAATGTCCTGCTGTGATCTCTTTTCTTTCTATCCTACACCAAAACAAACAAACAATAAACCACTACCTACATGTGTGAGACTCCAGAAAGAACTGTTGGCCCGGCAATGATCAGTGACTGATGGGTGATAGCTGTAGGAAGTGCTGTGATAAGGTTTATGAAGCTCTAGCCTGGATCAATGGAAGAGTATATTGTGATTGATCGGGAATGTCTGCAGTGGAAGGTGGCAACAGCAGGGTGGTACACAAGCCATGGTGCTGTCCTCCCTGGTTTATTTTAATGTATTCTCTTTATAGGTATGAAAAATAAGGTTTACAGCAATGAGGTATTATGGCTTATCCATCCATGAGTACAGAGTATGGCAAAACTGAAACTAGCAACCATTCCTTATGGTTTGTAGCTCAGCAATCCTCTCTCCATGCCAGGCTGCCTTTCTTCTCTGGTGGGTGAGATGGTTTCCTTCTTATAACCACTAGGTGGTCCTGGCATGTTACAACCTATTCAGAGATCACTTCCATAATGAAAAAATTATGCCAAGATAATTTTAAAAACCCACCAGTCCCAGTTTTGTGTTAAGGCTCTGGCAACAGCTAGCACACAGCTGTTGCGAGGATGCATATTCTCTTTTGACAAAAGACAGGTGGCTGGTTGTGTCATGTTGGTCTGAGATAACATAATGTGCAGAAAGAGAGACAAGCAGGGAAGGAGAGATTTCTTTCCCAGACTCTCACATAAATGGATTTCTTCTTTGCCTAATGGAGCTCTAAATAAATAAAATACAAAACAAATGTTTACAATATTGTTGAGACACTGAGTTGCTGAGAGATAGCTGTAGAGTTTTATTCTAATTTGTATCCTCTCCAGGAAAATGGAATTCAACACAAACTTTATAATGGTAGGAGGAAGAAGATATCATCATTTATTCCTTCATATGTTCACCCGATATTTACTAAGTGCCAGGCAGTGCAAAGTACTAGGGATACAACAGTGATCGGAAGATGAATAGTTTCTGTCCTCACATGAAGTCTACTGGGAAAGATGGACTATTAACAAGCATTGTAATAAGTGTGTATATACAAAGCAGAAGATAGTATTGAGGGAGCAACTGGGCAGAGGTGAAGGATCAACAGGATTGGCATGCTTAAGTAGAAAGGGCATGTGATTCGGAGCTGGACAAAAGTGAAATCGTTTCTTGCCACCTACCAAGTGGGTGACCTTGAGCAAGTCATTTATATTTTCTACCCTAATTTCCTTATCTATGAAATAAAGCTAATAATTTCTACCCTGTCAGGATTATGCTAGGTATTGAGTTAAAGTTTATTAAGTTCCCAGGGAAGTCTGTCACAGAGTATGAGTTCAACACATATTTGTCAAGTGAATGAAAGAATCATTATGAAATACACATTGGATCTCTAATAGAAAAAGGGACACTTGGGCAGAGACTGATGAAACAGAGAGAAACTAGACATTAGTCTTGTCTTATACCTATTTAGAGACTGAGAATATATAGCAAATAGCAAATTCATAAAGAAGCACATTTCATGTAGCTAGGTCAGGGAGTACTCTACAACAGAACTATTTAACAGAAACATAACATGGGTCACAAATGAGAGGCACATGTGTAATTTTCAGATTTCCGCAGCCACATTGATAAAAGTAAAAAAGAAAAATAGAATGTTTAGTAATATATTTAACCCAACATAGCCAAAACATTACTATTTTACATATAGCCAATGTAAGTTTATTGATACAATATTTTGCATTCTATTTTTTCTACTAAGACTTCAAAATCCAGTGTGTGCTTTATATTTACACTACATCTCAATTTGGCCTTGCCATGTTTCAGATGCTCAGTTGCCATGTGTGGCTAACGGCTTCCATACTGGACAACACAATTCCAGAAGTGTGGGGATGGGAGAGTTTACTGAAGACACAGACAGTCAGGTGGGCTTAGGGAAGAGGTGAAGAGATGGGCTTGAGTAGATGGGCATTAAAAGACCTGATTTGGTGTTTTTACAAGCTGTATCTATGTACAGTGTCTTGTGTTGCAGCACCTTATAGAAGCCTCCTTCATCTGGCTGGCTCTGTGTCAGGGACCTTCTGAATCTACTCCTGGTGCAGGGGTCATACTCTTGCATTTGGTCCTTACTCTCTGATGGCACCTTCAGACTTTCAGATTGTCCTTTGCTCTCTGGTACCCTCTGACTTGGCACCGTGCATAGCGCCTGGTACCTGGAAACCACATGTATGTAAAAGCAGATTCCTTGGCTGCATAATACAGTTCTAAATAAATAAAATACAAAGTGATGCCTGGAGCTAGCCAAACTCTGGCTCTCAAAGCCACTAGGACTATCAGAGTTGTCCTCTAGCCTAGGGAGACACACAGAGAGTGTCAAGTTTAAAAAATCCCAGGAATATTACCTGTAGAAGACCAGTCTCGTCATGGATTCCCAGTGGGGGAGAGATGGGCACGTGACCTGGCTGGAGGCATGGCATTTGGCAGAGAGGAACTGGAAAAAGGAGGAGATGATGACCTGACTCTTTGAGAGCAGGTCCTGGCCAAGTGCATTCTCTAAGGTGAAATGCAGAAAGGCAATCCATGTGGCCAAGAAAGGTGCAGTGATATGTACCAGAAAGAAATTCAGATGACGGATAAAGGATGAGTGAGAAAAATGGATGTGAAAGGAGGGAGGCAGAAGCCTAGAAAACAAGAGTCCCCACAAGAACCTGGTATCTCCTCACCTAAGCAAGCATTGATGTGTCCCCCACACTAGGACCCAAGCAGGATCGCAGTGGTGGGCTGGACCCAGGTCTGCCTCCTCCTCAGGCCTATACCATCCCACAGCCCAGGGCAATCAAATAAATAAGAGAAGTAGATTGGATGAGGAGGCAGAACACATTCTCCTGCTGTATCCCCAGTGATAACAGTAGGAATGAAGAAGGAGGAATTTGAGTGGGCTTTAATCTCAGTTCAATAGTATCATCATAGGAACTCCTGTCCCGTGTGTAGAAGGAGATACTCCCTGACTCTACCCAACTAACAGCAAGTAGGAATGTGACCCCAAGTGTGGCTAGGTATTTTAATTTTTCCGAAGTTTTAACTATGGATTTTATGTGACACTTTCCAATTTTTTAATGTTTTTAACTATGTTAATAAATTTTTAAACATTGTGCTGGCTCCTACTATGTGAGCCAAAGAAAACAAACCACAGGGCTGGCAGCTTGAGACTTCTACTGTGGGTTCAGGATCCTGTTCCACCATCACCTGGCCATTTGTAGCTTCTCACTTCCATTTTGTTCTGAGGCTTAAATCAGAACGACTTGACATCAGTTCCATTTTGCTTTGAGGCTTAATTCAGATTATGCACATCAAGGGCTTAGCTTAGTTTCTGGCACATAGTGAAGGCAGTTAATAACTGGTGCCTAGTATCTGTAAAGAATTTCTGAGATTTATTTCCAACTATTATATAGGGATTGAATCACAGGATGCCCCCAGAGACGAAACATCTGAAACAGGGCTCCTCTCCCTCATATGATATGATTCCCTATCTCTTCATTTCCGTTTCACAGCTAAGATTTATGACACTTTCATCTTACTTTGTCAATTCATGAAACTCAAAGTCGTTGCACAAAGGAAGTGAGAAAAACAGAAAACAAACAAACAAATAAAACAACAACAAAAAAAACGCCAACCGAGGTAGAAGTGTAAGTTGATATACGTTTTCTAGAAAGTAGTTTGATCATGCTCAGCAAAAGACTAAAAAGAATTCATATGCCTTTTGACTCAGCTATTCCATTTCAAGGAATTTAGCCTAAGGGAAAAATTGTGGTTTTTCATAAAGGCTTAGTCCCAAAAATGTTTATGACAGTGTAGTCTATAATAGAAACAATTAAGGAAATTAAATGCCCGTAAAGAAGAGATTGGTTGCAAAAGTTATGCTACACTAGAAAGCTGATTTTTCTCCATCACAGCCCCCTCATTACTTTCAGAGCACTTACTATGTTAATCGTGTCTCCTGCAGTAAACTCCAGGAAAGCAGGGTCCTTGTCTGTCCTGTTCACCACTGCATACACCATTGTTTATGAGCTGGCACACAACAGACACAAATGAATATTTAAATACGTACAAGACAGTTTATGTAGTATGATTCCATTTTTGTAAAAAAAAAAAAAAAAAAAAAAGCATGTGTCTGTACGTTATTAGTGCTTTCCCCTAGATGGGTTCAGCAAACTAGACCCTGGACTCACTAAATAAAGTTTTATTGGAACACAGCCACACTCTTTCTTTTACATGTTGTCTATGGCTGCTTTTGTACTAAAATGGCACAGTTGAGTAGCTGCAACATAGTTTGTGAGTTTGTGTTGCCCATAAAGCTAAAAATATTCACTATGTGGCCCTATAGAGAAAAAGTTTGCAGACTCCTGCTTTAAATGGTAGAAGTTCCTTTTGTGCTGTCTAATTCACATACACACACACACACGTGTGCGTATTTAACAATGAACATGTATTACTTTTGTAACCATGAAAAGTTAAAGTTGTTTTTGCAAAAGAAAGACAGGAATGAAGGAACAAAGAAAAAAGAAAAAAAGTAGGGAATTATTTGTTCATGTTTACCAGTATAGAAAAATGTCCACAGCAAGCAAAATTTTAAGTGTGGTGTGAACAGGACGGTTATATTTTTGTAATGTCTGGATAAAGAACTGAAAGGAAAAAACTGTTAGCATGGCTGTATCTGGGTAAGGGAACTATAAATGGCTTTTATTTCCTTCTTTGTTCTTAGTTGTATTTTCTCAATTTTCCAGAATAAATATGCTTTACTTTTGTAATAAGAAAAAGAGAAAATAAGTTATATTGAAGATAGAGAAAATAAAATGTCTACATAAAAAGCAACAATGTTAACTCCACTGCCGCCATGGCACCTGTGAAAAAGCTTGTGGCAAAGGGGGGCAAAAAAAAGAAGCAGGTTCTGAAGTTTCCTCTTGATTGCACCCACCCTGTAGAAGATGGAATCATGGATGCTGCCAATTTTGAGCAGTTTTTGCAAGAAAGGATCAAAGTGAACGGAAAAGCTGGGAACCTTGGTGGAGGGGTGGCGACCATCAAAAGGAGCAAGAGCAAGATCACTGTGACATCTGAGGTGCTTTCTCCAAAAGGTATTTGAAATATCTCACCAAAAAATATTTGAAGAATAATTTACGTGACTGGTTGTGCGTAGTTGCTAACAGCAAAGACAGTTACGAATTACATTACTTCCAGATTAACCAGGACGAAGAAGAGGAGGAAGATGAGGATTAAATTTCATTTGTCCAGAATATTTTGTATGAGTTCTTGAATGAAACTTGGGAACCAAAAAAAAAAAAAAAAAAAAAAGCAACAATGTTTCTACCAGGTTTTGAACATCTACTTGGGGTCCTGGGAGTGTGTCCCTTTGGGCACACTGCTTGTCATTACTGCCCTCCACTAAAATGGTAACATGGCCAAGGTTGAAGTGTTAAAATCTTGTGCCACTTTTTTTTCCCCTAAATTATTTATGTTGTCCTCCAAACAGAATGGATGCTTTTCTTTATATTAAAAAGTTTTAAAAAGTCCACTGAATTATTTCTGAAGCACAGTTTACCATTTCTATCTAGACTAGAAAGTGTATTTAGAAAAGAAGTTTTCTAGCTTAGTAGCCGACCCTTGTCCCCACAATCACATTTCCCTAATTTCAGCCTTAGCTGACGTTGACAGTTCTAGCAATATGGACGGCTCCCACCGCATTATTCCACCATTTGTCTCTCTGCTTTTAGGAAGAGGTAACACCCGCCAGGGCCAGCCCTCAACAATGGGGAGCAGTGGATAAATGCCTCAGCCTCTGGGCTGCAGACTTGGCAGACAGGAGCCCCTGTTGCCCATAGAAGCCATCTTTCCTGGCTTTTCTCCATCTCTTGTTCACTCTCTCCACTTCCTTCTCCTGCTTCCTGAGAATCTCCTCTCCCAAAATAGCTTCCTGCACCCAAGATACTGTCTCAGGTTCTGCTTGGGAGGAACTCACACTAAAAGAGTTTATAAGCAAATGGCAAATTAATAACAAAAATTACACCACAGAGCCCAGAAAGCTCTCATAGATGGAGTCAAATAGAGCTCATTAGCTTCTAGGATACATGTGCTCATTACATGACTATTGATTAGATTTTTACATTGGGCCATGTGGGCTGGGTATACTACGGTGAACTAGATAGACACAGTCTATGCTCACAGAGCATGAGGCATTAAACAATGATTATGCAAATTATACTAACAGAAAGGACAGGAAAGATGGGAAAATACAGGAAAAACTAGTCTAGTCTGAGATTTAACATGGGTTTCTGAGAACACAACATTTAAACTGAGCCTTAAAGTAGGGGTTAGCCAAAAAGTAGGGAAGAGCAACAATGTGTCCTCAGCATACGAAGACTGAACATGGAAGGCGGACATTTGATGGGCTAATTAATCATGTTACAGGATTTGAAGATTTCAAAAAATATATAGCCAGTCAAATTCTCCCCTTTCATCTGACATGGTTAAATATCCTGTGAGCAGAACAAGTATTTGGATATCTTCAGGGTATTAATTACTGAGAGGACCAAAGTTGGCCATTAAGATTCAAACATGGTTTGGAAAAACACGCTTGTAATCAGAGCCAGCGTACTTGGTAGATTCTACTCTTATTACCTAGGGAGAATGTGGGTCTTCCATGAGGTGGCAAAAAAAAAACCAGTCTAACCTTGAAGCTGATGGGCTGGTTTAAAAAAAAAAGGAGTCTAATTTGCTCCAAAGACCCACTGCTTCCGATTCACAAAGATGTCATTTAAAACTGGTTTGAAGAACACCTGCCTGCTGATTCATTCTGAAATGGGGAATCAACTCAGAAGAATCTGATCCTTACAAACCTCTAGGGCACACACACTTCCTGAGACTCTGAATGTGCTTAACTTCCTGCTAAACACACAGTGCTTTATGTGCTAACAAAACGCAATAAATACACCGTTGGTACTTCTATGTTTATGATCCACTGCCTTTTTTCTTGCAGCGATCTTGTAAGAATTTCACTTCATATTTTTATTATTCTCACTGCATACTAATACTTCAAACATTTCAGTAAATTATGGTTCTCTGGTTCCTACTTCAGAATCATTTAACTGATTTAATGAGCTCTGTCTAATTATTGCATTTCACCTTTCTTATTAAAGTGCAGCAGTGTTTTGGCTGAAATAGCTGGTAATAGCTCAAATACTCAGAAAGGAAAAAAAATGAGGATGGATAATGCAGGACTCACTACAGCGCATTTTATGCTAGACATAATTTTTAAGAATATAGAGATATATGTATACCTTAATCCACTCATACATTCATTACATATTTATAAAATGCCTGTATGTGCTATGCACTTGTGAAAGATACCAGAACAGCTTTAACGGTGCTTTCTTAGATTGGCATCCTTTTATCAGGGGCACAAAACACACTGATTAAAAACTCTGGAGTCAGACTGCATATATTGAAATCTTGGCTTCACCATTAGCCATGTGACCTTGGGCAAAACAATGAGCCAATCTGTGCCTCAGTTTTCCCATCTGCAAAATGAGAGTTAAAGTATTAATAGCATCTACCTCCACAGGACTGTTGCGGGCATTAAATTAGTCAGTACACACATAACATGTCAAAAGACTACCAGGGGCATAACAGGCACTTGGTAATTGTTACCTCTTTTGTGTTCCCTATTGAATTGTTCTGGTCTATAACAAACTCACAGCAACTGTAGGTGTCTCTATCTACTTATCTATTTAAGTAGTTATCCATTATTTATTTTTATTTATTGTTTACCTCTATCAAATTACAGGATACATGAAGAGAGAGACTAAATGCCCAGTGCCCGGCATTGTGCTTGGTTATAGTAAGGCACTAGTAAATGTTTGTTGAATGAATGAACCAAGGAATAAATGATTCTCTGTCAGCATGCATGACCCCTCTCATTCCCCACAGCCTTTCGCTTCAGAGATTTCCATCACACATGTCTATCATATGCCATTTGTTGGAAATTCCACATGGTTTTATACCCAGATGGTGCCCGTGACAAAGGGAAGGCGTATTGGCATGCGTGAAAGTTACGATGCCAGATGACAAGCCAATTCACTGTATTATTCATCATCAAATGTTGTTGGCCAGAGAACCGACTGCTGTCTGCTGAGCTCCACAATGGTCAAGTGAAGAGGCTGATTTTTAACGGACGGTAGTAGCATCGTTAGAGAGACAGGGTGATGTGGTAGGAAGATGAGGTTTAAAAAGTGAGATGTTCCTCAGTCTTGTCTCGGCTTAGCAAGGTTGGGCAAGTCACTTCACTCTTTGGGGCTCTCGGATTACTGTATTTGTAAACGGAGGACACAAATTGTCATCAGTAATTCCCAAAACTGGTTGCACACCAGAATCTTCTGGAAAGCTTTTTAAAATACAGTTTCTTTTTGGCTAGCAGGAGGCAAATTTTTAATATAAAGGGCCAGATATTCCAGGTTTTGCAGGCCATATGATCTCTGTCACAACTACTCAGACTTGACTCTGCCATTATGTAACTAAAGCAACCACAGACAATATGGAAACAAATGGGTGTGTCTGGATTTGACCAGGTTGCCCACAGGACACAGCTTCCCGAGCCCTCCTCTAGGCCATCCGTGGCCTCCCAGCCTAAGGGCCAGTTCTCTGCATATTTACAAAAGATCCTCTAAGCGACGTCAGCAGCAGAGATGTTTGTGAACCACCAGATACATGATCCATAGGGCTCCTTCCAGCTCTAATTGGAGCTGAGATTCTACATTTCTTATTTTCACCATGAGAAACGGCTATTCTTGGTCAACACTATCTAAACAATAATTCTCATATTCTTTCAAATGCATCACATTTGGATATTAGCTTTCTATATCGGAAGTTTTTGGTCTCTCAAAATTCAATTTGCTACTCTACCAGGAAGAGTCTGAATAGTTCCTTCCATTGTGTTTAGATCTAAAGCACCTCTCTGTGTGTGTGATATCCCCGTCAGTTCTTTGTAAGTGACATTTTCATTAAGTTGCAAACTAGAGGTTTAATACTATCTCTTTAAGGCAATAAAGCACACAGTACACACCTCTACTTTAAGAAACAATGACACATAAAAATGTGAAATTGGTGAGGCCTGGTGGCTCAGGCCTGTAATCCCAGCACTTTGGAAGGCCAAGGTGGGAGGATTGCTTGAAGCCGGGAGTTCGAGACCATCCTGGGAAACATAGTGAGACCCCCATCTCTAAAATCAACAAATCAATAAATAAAAGTAACCAGGCTGGGCAACACAGTGAGACCTCCACCTCTAAAATAATAATAATTATCCAGGCACACACCTATAGTCCCACCCACTCAAGGAGCTGAGGTGGGAGAATCACTTGAGCCCAGGAGTTTGAGGCCATGGTGAGCTATGATTACACCACTGCACGCTGCCCTGGAGGACAAAGTGAGACTCTGTCTCAAAAGAAAAAAAAGAAAAAAGAAAAGAAACAGATCATGGACTCTGAAAACAAACAGTGAAATTATGAAACAGTTAAGGGGTGTTTATAGTATTTGGGCTAGGCTAGGATTTCCTTTGTATAGAAAACCTCTTTTCTACTGAAATCATGACTGTCAGGTGATAATACATCCTGTATTTTTCCAGGACGGCCCCAGTTTTTACCTGTTGTCTCTGAGTAATTAACAGAGTGCCACCTTTCCCTCTCAAAAGTGTCCCGTTTGGACGATACATAACATGGTATCATCCTTCCTGTAGGTGAAATAGCCAAAATGATTGCTCCATTTATTTTATACTTGGTAAGAGGCAGGCCCGCTCTAGGGGCCTTCTCTATGTTATCCCAATGAATCCTCACGATATTTTGCTGATGGGTGATGTCCTAAGGTTGGGTCTCTCTAAAAGCAGACCCTGAGGCAAGGAGTCAGGGACGAGGAATTTTTCTGGGAAATATTACCAGGAAGCATAGGTAGGGAAGTGAGGAATGGAGTCAGGGAAGGGAAGGATGCCAAAACATGGTGCCTTCGTGAACAGTAACCAGAGCCGCAAGTAACCAAAGCTCAGTATTGCCAGAAACTGTCTGAGACTGTGTGAGCATGCCTCAGAATGTTCCCATGGAGGGGCTAGGAGGCCGCAGTTTTATCCTGCAGTTTTACTCCTCATTGGTTGAGGGTCACTCCTGGAGATGTTCCGTCCCTTTCCTGATGTCTGGCCTGTGCCATAGTGAGAAGCAGTTCACTCCTATGGCTAGAGAAAGCCCTCAGGTAAAAGACACAAACAGCCTTGTCAGTGTGCGTGAGAACTGTCTGAAGACAACTTCAGGGGTAGGCCCAGGGCCACTAACAGCACAGCTACAGGAAGAATGAGGCTTGGCAAGGTTAAGTCACTTACCCAGAGCTACATAATTGGTGGGTGGTAGAGACAGGATCTTGACTCATGCATTCAGCTCTGCAGAGCTTACCCTTAGCCATGCATAGACCTCCCTGTGCCTACACCTGAGTCACTTGTGCATCACCCAGTATCTGTGCACTGGCCTTGTTTCTGTCCTGAGAGGCCCTGACAATGGCCCGCTGTACAGCCAGGGAGCCAAGGCCTCTGCCACAGCCACCGACTGAGGTACTTGTGGCAGGCGATTCCTCCTGGTCTCTCAGGGAAACGATCGATGAACTCTTCTTCCTCTCTCCCCCTGCACTTCTCAGAAGCATAATAATTTTATATGGCTTCTCCCAAGACACCCCTAGAAGACCATGTAGTCAGCTTGTCACAAAGCCAGCTTTCTCATCTATGATGCACTTCCTTGTATTCACCTCCTTGCCCTCCCTGCTCACTCGTTATTCACACTCACACCTGCTTCCCTGGGATTGCACTCTGCAATAAAGTGCTAGTACCCAAGCTCTCATTTTGTAATGGAACATAATCTGCATGCAGTAAGTTTTGACAAATGCCTACACCTATGTGACCCACCCTTGCATCCAGATCTAGAGCAACCATCAGCCCAGGAAGTTTCCTTAGGCCCCTCACCAGTCAATCCGCTCTTCTCACATTCCTAGGCAACCACTGTTCTGATTTATTTCAGCATCAAGCTTCACCTGTCCTAGAATATCATATAAATGGAATCATGGAATCTAACACATATAGTTTTGCCTGGAGGATCTGTTTTTCAGGGAACCTTGGTGAGGTTCTAACTTGGTATATTTTGAGTTTTTCTCATAATTCTGGTCCATTGAAGTACATATACCATACATCACTTCCATGGTAGACCAAAATAATTACAAATACTGGTATTTAAAGTTCATGATCAAAATATTTTCATGTAACGAGTGATATTCAAAGCAATGACCTGAGTGCATTATAGATCCTATTTTTTTATCTTCATAGGAAGTCTTTAGTATAGCTATTATCTTTGGCTTATAGACTAGGAAATTAAGGCTCCAGTTAGGCTGAGTAGTGACTTGAGATGACACAATGTAATAGAGGCAGGGTTGGGATTTGAGCCAGACTGCATCTGACTCCAAGTCTTATGCTCTTTCATAAAATACTCTACTTATATAAGTTATCTGAAGAGAAACTCCTCAACTATTAGTAACCATGACTCTAAGGAAGTCCATAAGCAAACTTTGGCTCATAATGCATAAAGCTAAAGGTATAAGGAAATTTGCAAAACGAGGACTCTCTCTGCACAAAGAAATGACTGCCTTATCTCCTAAGTACAGCTTTGAAAGGCTCTCTATTAGAGATCCACCCAGTAGAAAGATTACTGGGTATCAGAAGATGATTAATCACTTATTCCCACAGCAGGCAGGTTCCTGAAACACTACTCTGGAAGCAAGAGGGAGTAAACAGTGAATAGGTGAAGCCTCACCTTGATTCATCTGGAAAACTACACTATACCCTTTACTTAACTCATGTACCCATTGAAACATATTTGCGGGGCAACTACCATGTGCATACTCTGCTGCTCCCAATTCTGAGGTTATAGCAGCAAACAAGGCTGACTTTCTGAATAAATGATCAACTGATCTGTGTTAAACTTTTGCTTATAGTAATTAAAAATACATGCTGGTCACTTTTTTTGCCCATCAATACCTATTCTGTCAGAAATGGGAAGGGCATGTTGGCCAGGAAGTTTTCTGGTAACAGGACAGAGGCATTTTTTGACCATTTAGAGAGCACCTCGAAAATACGCTAGCTTGGCAGGTGAGTGCAGTAGGATAACGTAATATTAGCGGTAATATTAGCAGTGCCTTTACCCATAGACTGTGTGCAGGTCAGAAAGTAAACTGTCACCTATATATGATTACTAAGGCAGATACGGCCTGGGAATGGTGTTTTTCTTTTTTCTTTTCTCTAAAACATGAAACTGGGACTACAGATTAAGTAAAGACGATGTGATACTCAGTATGCAATGGTTTGTAAATGTTTTAAATGTGGAGACCCCTTTCTTATAGAAGTGGTCCTTCTACGACAGGAAGGAAAAACTGACAGAATTAGAATATCACTACTTTGCAGCTCTTAACGAATTAATGGATCCATCACTGATTGCTAATATCCCAGAGTGACCACCTGATGCTCCTAATGCAATTCACCTCCTTGCCCTCCCCTAGGCAAAACTGTATGTGTTAGATTCCACGATTCCATTTATATGATATTCTAGGACAGGTGAAGCTTGATGCTGAAATAAATCAGAACAGTGGTTGCCTAGGAATGTGAGAAGAGCGGATTGACTGGCGAGAGGCCTAAGGAAACTTCCTGGGCTGATGGTTGCTCTAGATCTGGATGCAAGGGTGGGTCACATAGGTGTAGGCATTTGTCAAAACTTACTGCATGCAGATTATGTTCCATTACAAAATGAGAGCTTGGGTACTAGCACTTTATTGCAGAGTGCAATCCCAGGGAAGCAGGTGTGAGGGAACACACACCATCAATAAATTAGTCTTGAGAAAACAAAACTGAACCTGAATCTTAACAACTATCTTGATCCAACTACCAACAAGCAAAAAAAAGAACACTGAATTACAACATGGCAATGAAATTAGCAAAATTCAGACTGTGAGAAACTCCGCAGGTCAAATAACCAATTTTCTTCAATGTCTAAACTGCAAGGGGAAATAACAAAGAGGTGGAGGGAAAATTTACAGATTAAAAGAGGCTTTATAGACATACCAACCAATCCCCAAAAGCTGATGTTATTTGGACCTTAATTCAAAAACAATCTTCAGCCGAGCACGGTGGCTCACACCTGTAATCCCAGCACTTTGGGAAGCCAAGGCAGGCGAATCATGAAGTCAGGAGATCAAGATCATCCTGGCCAACATGGTGAAACCCCATCTCTACTAAAAATGCAAAAAAATAGCCAGGCGCAGTGGTGGGCTCCCAGCTGAGGCAGGAGAACGGCATGAACCCAGGAGGCGGAGGCTGCAGTGAGCTGGGATTGCACCACTGCACTCCAGCCTGTGTGACAGAGTGAGACTCCAACTCAAAAAAAAAGAGAAAAAAAAAAAACTTCAGAAAATACAAAATTCCATGAGACATTTAGGTTAACATTGACTGGATTATTCTTTTTTAAAATTATTATTATACTTTAAGTTCTAGGGTACATGTGCACAACATGCAGGTTTGTTTCATAAGTATACACGTGACATGTTGGCTTGCTGCACCCATCGACTCGTCATTTACATTAGGTATTTCTCCCAATGCTATCTCTCCCCCAGCCCCCACCCCCCGACAGGCCTCAGTGTGTGATGTTCCCCACCCTGTGTCCATGTGTTCTCATTGTTCAATTCCCACCTATGAGTGAGAACATGCGGTGTTTGGTTTTCTGTCTTTCTGATAGTTTGCTAAGAATGATGGTTTCCAGCTTCATCTATGTCCCTGCAAAGGACATGAACTCATCCTTTTT
>NW_012100432.1:1777552-1793381 GCF_000951045.1 Mandrillus leucophaeus
GTCTGTTGGCTGCATAAATGTCTTCTTTTGAGAAGTGTCTGTTCATATCCTTCACCCACTTTTTGATGGGGTTGTTTGTTTTTTTCTTGTAAATTTGTTTAAGTTCTTTGTAGATTCTGGAAATTAGTCCTTTGTCAGATGGGCAGATTGCAAAATTTATTCTCATTCTGTAGGTTGCCCATTCACTCTGATGGTAGTTTCTTTTGCTGTGCAGAAGCTCTTTAGTTTAATTAGAAACTGGATTATTCTTAAGTGTTAAAGGTATGATATTGTTTTTGTGGAAAAACAGTCCTTATCTTTTGAGGATACACACTGAAATATTTTCAGAAAAATAATATGATATATGAGATGTGCTTCAAAATAATAAGGAGGGGAGAAATGGGGTACTGATATCGCACAGTCGACCATGAGTTGATAATTGTTGAAACCTGCGTGCTGGATACAGGAATGATAATCATACATTTTGCCTTTGTTTATGTTTGTATTTTCTCATAACACAAAGTTAAAATCAACAAACAGAAAAGCAAAAAACTTTTTTTGTTGTTTTGGTTTTTTTTTTAGACAGGATCACTCTGTCACCCAGGCTGGAGTGCAGTGGCTCAATCATGGCTCACTACAGCCTTGACCTACTGGGTTCAACTGATCCTCCCATCTCAGGCTCCTGAGTAGCCAGGACTACAGGCATGCACCACCACACCCAGCTAATTTTTTATTTTTATTTTTATTTTTTGTACAGTCAGGGTCTCACAATGTTGCCCAGGCTGATCTTGAACTCCTGGGCTCCAGCCATCTGCCCACCTTCTCTTCCCAAAGTGCTGGGATTACAGGTGTGAGTCACTGTGCCTGGCTAGAAGTCTTTTAAAAAATAAAACCTTAATGAGAATCCCAGTCTTCTGTGCAAAGCAAAAGTTAGAAAGCCAGAACATGCTTATTTGTCCCCATCTCTCTCCCCCAGAGGTCCTGCTATGGTTTCTAAGGCACTGGTGAGATGGAAAGAGCATGGGCTTTGGAGCCAATGAGAAGTGGAGGTACTCTCTGGGTCTGCAATTTGACATGTCACTTTGGTTCTCTGAGCTCAACTTTCCCATCTCTGGAAAGAAGCTAAAAAAGCTAAGAAATACTTCACCAAGAAGCACTTGTGACTTATTAAGAGAAGTAGCATCTGAGTGGTAAATAACTGGCATTATTTGGACACAAATCCATCTGCCTCTTAAAATCCACACTCACAACTACCACACTACACAGTCTTCTAGAGTGGCAACTGACTGTTTGTGAATTGGCTATGGAGATTCACAGCCAGTAGAGACCTAGGTTCAAAAAAGTTGTTTCACTCATTGTAGGCAGTGAAACCTGTGGTCCTCCAAATCAAGCTTCCCATGTTTCAATCCTAGCTCTCCCATTACCAGCTACATGACTGAGCAAGTCACTTGACCTTGTCAAGCCTCCATTTTTAATTCTATAACATGGGTTAATAAAAGAATGTGCCCAGGGTTTTTTGTGAGAAATAAGTGACACAATCACAACTGTAGTGTCTCAGCTCTTCTCAACCCCAGTATATACCTCCCATCTCCAGAAGAAGAATATGACTAGTCTGTCCAAGCACCACATTCTCCTGATCATGACTGGTTTAGGTGTGGGTACAGAATCCATGCTAGGTAAATGGGATCCTAGCAGGGGACCTTCTGCTACAAATACTAAAAAGGAGGGTGCTGTTTCCTTTTGGACACTGAAGAAATAGGAGTCAGTCAGGAACTATTAGGCACCGACCAATGTGGAAAAAAGCAGAACCAAGGGATACATTCACCTGGGCCTAAAGCTACCCTGAGAAATTTTAGTCACACCAGCAAATAAATTCTCCTGTTGGTGTAAGCCATTCTGAACTGATTAACAGAGTTTTTGACAAAGAGCACATGTGCAATAAATGTTAGCTATCACTTGAAACATGAAAACAGACCAAATTTTTCCTGCTACCTTTTATTCTGTTGCTTTGCTGGGATTATTTCTTTTTATTTAAAGTTTTATTTTTTTAAATCACGGGTCATTTCAGACATATGCAAAAGCAGAGAAAAAAGTATCACGAACCCTCATGAACTCCAACAATTATCAATTCATGAATAGTCTTGTTTGGACTACGTCCCTCCCACTTATTTCCTTTTTCCCTTTTCATTTATATTTTTTCAGATCCTTTTATAGTGTTTTCTTGCATAGCAGACACTGTTGATGGCCTACCCATCACTCATTTCCCAGTTATTCCACCCGGTGATGTTTATTTCTTAAGCTCTCTCATGCAGCCAGAGATTCGGACCTGTTTGTATTCAAATCCTAGAGATGGACCTGTTTGGCCTAGGGGTAATTTCATTTCCCTGGTCAGTAACAGGGTCAGAAATGCAATAAATATTGAGTGTTGAAACTTGAAAGGGACACTACTGGGGAAGGGAGATACTTATGGACAATTTTCTGCTCTTAAGGAGCAACCACAAAAAAATTGTCTCTCTTTTTCCTTTGACTTCTATCCCATCTGGACATGATGCTCAGAACTGGAGCAGCTATATTTGCTACTAGCCTGAAGATGAAGCTATTACCAAAGATGACAGAGGATGGGGGAAGGAAGCTAAGACCTTAATATTATTAAGCAACTGAAGCAAGCAAGCTGAGGGACTGCTCCACCTCTGGACTTGCTGTTCTGAGAGTTAAAAATCTGCTTCATTGTGTAAATCTGTTTGAGTCCAGGTATCTGTTAATTGCTGCTGAAAATAACCAACTTTGCCATCAATACAGACCTATGACCTGTATAGTCTGAGTTTCAAAAGCTGAGTAAGGAATCGTATTGGGATGATGTAACAAAGATACCCTAAAATACAGTGACTTCAACCAGATAAAAGTTGATTTCTTTCTTATGTTAAGAGTTTTCAGAGGTGTTCCCGGACAGGTTAAGGCAGCTCTACCATCCTCAGGGCACAGTTTCATCTGCCATCCTTAGCATCCAGCTTCTCATCTCAGTCAGCTGTTCTGACTCCTACCAACACATACATGCAGACACCCAATCTCTTTAAAAAGAAAACCTATAAATTAATCTCACACATCTCACTTAGTGACATGGCTGCAACCAATTGCAAGGGAGGTTCGGGGATGTAGTTGTTATTCTGGGTGGCCATTTGCCAGTTCTATTACTACAAGGAAAAGGTAGAAATAAATATTGGAACATAGCTGCAATGGTCATAAGGAGTCATCAGAATGCAGTATAGGAAGTCTCAGCTAGAGAAGAAGCAGAGAGGGTTAATTTGATTTAGTTCAACTGACTCTTTAATTAAAACAACTCAGAAATGTAAGCAAAATTTCAAAGAAATGTTCTTAAGTGCCTCCCCACATGATTTAGCAGAACTTATTTACTTAGATATAGGTAAAAGTACACATCCCTTTCATCTTTTCTTTTTAGGTGAATCCCAGAAGGATCTCAGCAATCAGCAATACCTTGCTGGCCCAGTTTATTACCTTGTGTATGTGAAATAACTGAACTTCACTGATTTTCCTTGATTTCAAATCTCTTTTCCTCAGTTAAACTGCATGACAATGGTTTAATTATACTTTGCTCACTGGTCACCAGAATCCCATAGCAAGCCCCTACTCCACAAGATTGTTACTAATCACAGTAATTCAATTTATGGAAAAATAAAGACAGACAAATTGAGAAAAATTATAGAGCTAAGAGCACAGCATTCTACAGCCCAGCTGAAATAGCTGTTGATAAAGGTTTTGTATAATTAAGATACAAGCGAGACTTTGATTTAGCGCCAGCAGGTTTTAAATGATGCATGAGAAGCCACCAAAGCAAATCCCTTTCTCCATGGTCCCCTCAGGGTCAAGTACCTTGTTTCAATTATAATTTCACCAAATTGCTGTGTTGCAGTGAATGTTTCAGATTAACAGCAGTATAGCACAGTTCTCTGTGGGACATAATCAGAAAATCTAGTTCAGAGGTTTGTTGAAATATACCCCAAGACACCCAGCTGTAAAACACATTAGAGACTCCAAGATGATGGGAATATTTCAGACTGGTATTCTCCAAAGAGATTACTTTTGCAGAAAACAAGTTTATTATTTATGGTGGTAAATAAGATTTCTCAGTGCAGCCAAAGAGGTTTCTTGCAATTACATTGAGAAGGCACCACAGTGCAGTCCATTATGGAAATCATATTTACATTAATAGGGAAAGCTTTTGTTTTGCCAAGATGTGTATTTCTTTCTAAAGCATACTCATGATGAGTTTGGAAGAGATACTAAAATGTTTGGTTTGTCTTTTCATTCCAAATGACTCTATTCCTTGGAGAAGCATTTTGCATAGTAAAACACCATTTTGCATAGTAAAACACCATTTTGCGAGTTCTTCTTCAAATTACCAGTCTAGTTTTTTTTTTTTTTTTAATTTAATGCTTTATTTGAGAAGAAATAATTTCATTTCTAGGTGGTCTTTGGTATGTCCAAAGAACAAAGAGAAGGTTGAGGGTTTTATTTAAAAAGAAGAATGTTACTTGCGGTCTTAAGAGAAAGTTCATTGGTATTAGTAAAGCTCTGGGAAGCTGGGAAGCTCCAATTGGTGGTCAATGGCCACAGGTAAATTAGTCCTAGTGTTGCAACAAGTTATCTCAGCAGCTGTAGACAAAACTGGTCTCAGGCTACGGCAAGCAGTTTGAGTAGCCAGGCTCAAAGAGAACTACATTCCTAGGGCAAAGTTGTATGTCCTAAGTACTTTTTCCCCCTAGCTTTTTGACTCTGTTTCAATTGGGCTTGACAAGAATGACCCGATTCATATGATCAATTTGCACAATTATAATAAGAGAATCAGTATTTTATGTAAGCACTTAGGCTAAATAAGTAGTAGTAAAACCATCCCACATGGCCAGCAGGCTTGAAACAATAGAATTTAGTCAAATAATGATTACCTGCATCAGCAATACTGTCCATCTAGGTGGTTTCCCAAGTGATTTTTGCCAACACTCTAATTCTACACGCAGTAAACACGAACTGTAAATGTTAAGAAATTGCCCATGGCATAATAGCCATCTTCCCAACTTCTCATATCTTAAGGCTACTTCTTTTTCTAATCATTTGAAGTCACAGAGAAGGTAAGATTCTCTCAAGGGGTTTGGTGAGGTGGTTTTTTTTTTTTTTTTTTCCAAAGCTTTATTCCTTAGATAATATCTTTGTAATCAAATAGACTGGGCTAAGTCTCAGCCTCATTCCTTGTCAACTGGATCACTTCAGAAAAGTGTTTTAACTTCTCCAAATGCTAGCTTCTTCCACTATAATATGAGGATAGTTAACACTGACCATGAAGGGTGATCATAAGGATTAATGAGATAAGGTGTGTAAAGCTAGCCTCGCTCATGGCAATGGTCACTGCTCAGCAAGAGAATGCAGCCCTTATCACTATATTGCTGAGATTTTTATTAACTAATCTTTTGTCTTATTAATTTCATGACCCCTTCTTAAATAGGTTAGTGTCAGGAGAAGATCCTATAATGTCAATGTGTGTCCTATAAAGGTTAGTTAGGACTCCAAGATATCGCAAACTTAATTGTTCATATCCCCATTTAATGATTCTTTCCTTTTTTTCCCACAAAATAAATGTCTCTTTTCTAAGCTCTAAGTGAAGAGCATGTGACCATTCCTCAATGAGCTCCTTTATATGTTTTGGATTGTTTGGTTGAGAACCAGCTTGAGTACTTTTTAGAAAAATTGTGGGGATTTCACCATCCACTCTCTTCTGACTCAGAATATGGAATTTGTTTAGTGTGCTTTAAAAAAATCCACATTTCTGTTTCAGGTAAAGAAAAACATCTGTGTTGGGCAGAAGTGTTTCTCCACTTCTAGTAGTCTCAGGTACTAAGGTCTCAGCTGACTCCAAAGAGTTATTGCTTCTCTGCAGATTCCTTTGGGGGCTCTATTTATTCTACTTTCTCCCCTCACTGGTAAAATTTGTCCTCTTTTTTTTTTAAAAAAACAAACAAACAAAAAAAAAGAGAACTTGCTTTTACTTGCAAAGATTCTCTGAGCCTCTTTGACAGCTAGAAATGATCCTTCCATGGAGAGTCTTCCACTGGCTTCCAAAGGACTGAAGCTTAAAGTTGGGAATTTCTTTGTCAGGTTCATTACCAGAATTTCTAGAGTAACTTCACTTCCAAAAACAGAAAGATCAAGGATAGCATTTACAGAGCTGAAGATCTTGTCACTAAAATGAGAGACTGTGAGTTCAGCATGTCTTCCTTGTTAGCTGGTGTTTCTTTTGTCTGATGACATTTTCTGCAACTTTTTTTTTCTTTGCATATTACAGATGTAACTCCCTTGGATTCTTGTTGGATATATCACATCTTCAGCATCTCCACTCTCATTCTTAATATCTTGGAAGGGCCTCTTCACTAATACAGCCAATAATTGATCACTAAAAAGGCCAACCAGAAGACCAGCCAATTACAACTGTTCGTTCAAAGCTTTGGACTCCTTGACATTCAAAACTGATACCCTTCTGATGTTTCCATTTCTGTCCAATGCACCAAAATGTTACAGTTTTGCCAATGCACCACAGTGTAGCAGTCTCTCATAGCCAGCAGCCTGAGATGTCACCCAGAAGTTCTCTGTCTCACTATCAAGAAAGTTAAGGAGTGTGGATACCAAGGGTGAGGTTGGAGTGAAAGTTTAATAAGTGAAAGAAGAAAGATCTCCGCTGCAGAGAGGGGACCTGGAAGAGGGTTGCCACCAGTCCGGTGTTACAAGGACATCCCATGGGGACTTGCCATGGGTCAAATGTTCAGGTATTACCATATTGGGCATATTGGGAGTAGAGTGCTCCAAAGGACCAGAAGTTTTATCCATACCAATGGCTGTAGTAGCATGTCCAAGCCTTCAAGTGAGTCTTTCTTTTTTTTTTTTGACTTGGGGGGTGGAATCTTATTTTTGACTAATTCCCTCTGAGCATTATTTCTAAAGAAGAGAAATTTAAGATCTAACTTCCATATAGGGGGGTTATACTCATTAATCCCACTCCGTATGACTGCAAATTGAAGAGAAACGATATTCCCCAAAGGAATGAAGGTTGGAGGAAAACCTTTAACCCTTCTCTCCAGGAGTAATTTATCTGACAAGGATGGCAGAAGACCAATTATTGGCCTCTGCTTTCTTTGGCCTTCTCTCTTCCTATACTCCATACCTCCAGTAAGCACGTATGTATTCTTGGGCTTGACAAGGGTGAGGTCAGGTACAATCTTCTATCCAACTGGTGGCTCTGTCCACTCTACCAAGTCAACTCTTCCCAAGTTTAGACTCCAAAGTCCAGTTACAGGGTTACAATATAATAAAGTACATTTCGACTTCCAGTCTAAACTACATTCTACAATTTGGCTTCATTGGCAATGCAGCACATATCTGAATCTCCATCTCACTCCTCATTCTGAACTTGGAGATTTGATTATCTTCCACAAACCCCATACCTGATAGGGTGTTCATATAGCCATCTTGCATTTGACCCTAATTTGCCCCTCCAGCCATATCAATCTCTCTTTTAATCATTCGAGTATATATACTTTTATTTCCCCAACATCCTTAGGTTTTTGTGTCCACTGAAGATTTAACTGGTGGCTTATAATTCATCCATGTGGGCATTCACAGTGTTTTTAAATAATGAGTTTAATACAACTAATATAATTTAAGAAAATCTGTCGTTGCTGAATATGACATAAAAATTTAGATGAAAAGCAAAGTAGCTTTGGGCAAGGAGTTGAAGAAGCCACCCTACACAAGGTTTAGTCAATAAGGAGAAAACCCAGTAAATCCAACAGGAGAAGGCTGCTTCTACTAGTCCCACCTCTAACAAATGTTATTGGTCTTTCAAGGGTTTGCTTTTAGGTTCCCAAACTTCTCCCATCCAAGCCTTCTCCTATCCTGCAACGTAACTTCTCTTCTCCCTCTTTTCCAACCTTCCCTACACAATTCAAAAATTAGAGATGCCCTACAGTCATCCAATTCTCTTCTAAACTGCCAATGCCCAAGGGTTGGTAAAGTCCACCAGTGATCTATGCAATGCTCTGAATTACTTGCTCTCCTCTGTTTTCTCATCTTCAGCCTGGTCTTAGCTCATGTATTGCTACAGAATCTTGAATACATGTGACAGAAACCTGTTCTAGCAAACCAAAGTTAATAAGAAAGAAAGGAAGAAAGAAATGTATTGGAAAGGCTTTAGATAGTTCCCAGAATTAAAGGCAGAGTGAACAATACAATTCTGGTAGAGTAGGAACCAGGGTATATCTGGGGAAATTCAGCAGCATGAAGTTACAAATGGTCATTCCAAAACTACCATCTGAAGACCCTGAGTCAAGTTCCTGAGTAACGCTGCTCAGTTCCTGCAGTGGTTCTCGTTGTTCTAGTGTATGTTCAGTGGGGAATTGGGGATGGTTCTGTGACTGACAGTTTATTAAAATCTCCAGCCCAAAAGAAGGAAAGTCAGGGAAACAGTGGAATTCCTGGTACTTAATCTATGAGCACTTCTGTTCCCAAAGCTACAAGTCTAAATGCTACATATATGATTACAACAGCAAATGTTGAACACTGAAAAAACCTAAGAATTACAATTAGAAGATATGTTCTAATACCCTGATTGCTTTAAACACTGGAACATCGCTACCAATCTCGTGTGCTATTATCCATCCATTCAGTCACCATTTAGGTATATTAAGCACATGCCACATGAGGGGCAAAAGTGAACAAGATAGACAGAGTTCCTACCTTCACAGAGACTACTGTCTGGTGTGGAAGAGGGACTATTTAACAACTGCTTAAACCAGGGATAAAATGCTATGAAAGAGGAAAGAGAGGATGGTAGGAAAGCCTATAGACAGAGCAATTCATGTGGTCCAGGAATTCTAAACGCTTTGGGAAGAAGTGGCTTTTAAGCTTAGACCGAAAGAATGTATTTGAGGGAAAAAGAAAATGTCTTGCTGTTGGTTTCTAAATTACACAATACACAGCAACGTGACATCAAGTGTATGCCCTTACCTCTTAGGGCCGCAGTTCTTAATATATAAAACAGGGCCAGGTTGTTACTTACCTCATTAGTGCTGTTGTGAGGATCAGAGTCTGAGGTGTCATAAGCTAATTTCCTGACCTGTGCTTATATTTTTTCTTTGCTCATGATAGGGTTGGTTACTGAATGAGACTCAATTATATAATGATCATTTGTTACCTATCAGGACTTTTTTGGTTATAGATGAATGAACCCCAGTATGAAAATCCCTAAGCAAAAAAGGAAAGTTTAGAGAGGCTATTTTGATATTTCACGTAATAGTTAGGCAGTAAGAATGGCAGGGAGGAAGGAGGGTCTTGGAAAGGATGTAGTCAGGGGCTCAAATGCAGCCAAGACACTTAACTCTGCCTGTCAACTTCAATTCCTGGCTCACTGACTTCTCCTATAAGGAGGAACACTTGGCCACGGCAACTCTCAAGCTTCACCTTTCACAACTTCACTCCCTGGAGAAAGAAAATCTCAACCTTTAGTGCCCCACATTCAAGAATCTGATCCCAGAGAAGGGCTTCAGTTGACCTTGTTGGAGTCAGGTACTCACCTCTGGATAAACTAGCAGTCAGCAGAAAACAGGGTACTAGAGTATAAAGCAGTGGCTCCTACAGCAACCAGGGAAATAAGGCTTCACAGAGACATTCTCAAAAGAAGGAGACACAGGCAGAGCCAAACAGAAAATCTCATAAATGTGGACTAGATCTTTTTTTTTTTTCAATGCAAGTTCCTTCTTTAAAATGATGCAAAAGCTGCAACTAATTGAATAAACAAAGCACACAAATTCTTTTAAAAGCTGAAATTCTGTTTGGGGACAAAAATGATCACCTGGGTTTCAGAAATCACTGAACACACATTTATTAGCTTTGCTCATGCAAAAGTTTTCCTGCAGACCTGTAGTTCAATGCCCCATTCTAATTAGATGCCAGCTTTCTTTAAGGGGTAGGGAGTAGGGTGGGGGTAAAAGCTGTAATGTGATAGAGTATTTTAAAAACAACCCTAAAGAGGCATTGTTGCTGAGAGCTTCTATATGGCCCTAAGAATATCACAGAACTTAGTAAACTAAGTTGGGAATTATGAGCCATGCCCTGGAGACCTCTGAAGTGTGTCTGCTCCCACACTTAGTGATCAAAACCACACTCCCACAGGTGACTGTTTTGTGAAGATGTCTAACAAGAAATGAGAAGGAGGAGAAAAAGGGGGAGGAGGAAGAAAAGAGAGAGAGGGATTGGGAAGAAAAACGAAGGAGACAGGAAAATGACAGCAGTCTAACCGGGGCAATGCTGTAACATCTTCCTTAAAAGAGCATGTTTCATGTGAACATTTCAAACAGTGGAGATTTTTCTAGAAGCTTATTGATGCCAATTTCCTTTTAACTGAAGAATCAAATCTTTAACCAACAGTTCCTAAAATATATTAGAGGGGACAGGAAGTACATCCTTCATCCAGGGATTGTCAAAGTGTGGGGCTTGTGCCACTGCCTGAAATGACCTCAGATGATCCCCGTAGGGGTGCCTAAATAACATGGCATCCCAGAGTAAACAGTTACTCTGTTTTGGTTCGCTTTTAATCCCTCTGAATTAATATGTGACAGTGTTTTGCACTTCTACATATTTAGTACTTCTCTAACGCCAACTCTATTCCCTGTTGTACAGAAACAGCAGATGCTCAGCTAGGCAGGAGGACCTAGAAAGAACTGAATAACACGGTGTGTTTCATTGCACTGAATATCCCAGTAATGTTCAGTTTCAATAATATCGGTCTTCCTTTGAGAGTAGGCATGTAAAGCTGCTTCCTAAAAATTTTTTTGTAGTTCAAAAAAGGCAGTACATTGAAAGAAAAATATCAACAGTGGTGGTACCAGATGTTCCAAAAGTACTCTCTTAGTTACTAAGTATGTATGTTTCTAGGTCCATGAGTCAAAAGGAAGACTCCATGTTGCCAACCCATGTCAGTGCGAGAATAACAGTCTAATATTTTAGGTGAGAAGACTGCCTGTGGCTTCTAAGGCCTTTGCCAGAGCATCTTGGATTTTAAAATAAATCTTAAGAACTACTTCTTTCCTTCAGTCCAAGATTGTATTTTCCCTTATGAAGCGCTTACACTGATGATAATAAAGATTATAATGATTTAGAATCCCATAGAGGTTTCCTCTGAAAATCTTTAGTCTAAGAAGATATTTTGGAGTCTGTGATAGAAAATATGCCAAGGTTCAGGATTTGACTAATGAAAAGCTTAAAATGGATTGTAGAACTGCCTCACCTCATATTAATGATGAAACACTGGAAAATATGGGACCATATTGGGAAATGGTCACCAAAGGGACATTTCCCTACAATTCATGCTGGGAAACTTCATGAGGAGAAGACACAGAAAACCTGGAAACTGCTGGTGGAAAAACAGTTATGGATCTCTTTGCCAACTTCTAAAAATAAAAAGCAATAAACGTCAACCAACTGTGGACCCTTATAGTTATTTTTAAAATCAACAGAAATAAAATGGAAGACTTAATTTCCATTATGATGACCTTATCAAAAGCCCCAAATTACTTTATTTGAAAGAAAATGTCACTTAAAAATAAAAACCAGTTACATTCAACAAATAAATAATGAAACCAGAACCCTGCTCAGTGAGGTTTTTGTCGGTTCAGTTTGCCGATTTGATTCTCCTTGAAATAAAATACACCTTAGCTTTCTTTTCCCTTTAAACAAAAAATCTTGGCAACTGCATTCTCCTGTGTCTTTGAATTTCTCTTCTTTTTTATGCACGATTCTTTAAAAAAATTACCTCAAAGCCTTTTGAGCAAGGGGTAGGATGTTTTGAGCAAGGGATGGGAAGTTAAAATAATCTTAGTGCATTTATTTAGGAGATTACAAATACAAGGAGTGAAGAGCAACAGAAGAATGATTTAACAGTTCAAGACAAAGAAGAAGTGGTCATAAGCTCTGTAAGACTGACTTCCCAGTCAGATTCCCACAGGGGCTGGATGGAGAAGGTGGAGGCCTGGTTATAAGACACAATGCATTCTAGAATTCTACCAGGTGCTATTATATATTTGTACCAGGTACTATTGTTACAAGATCTTTGGGGTGTCGATTTTCTGGCTGGAAACCTCTGTGGCCAATGGTGCCTTTGCTCGAGTTCTTGTCCTGTGTCCAGGAAGACTGAGGTACACAGACAAGAGGAGGGTAAGTAAGATGAAGAGGAGCTCTATTAAGTGTTAGAACAGCTCAGAAGAGACCCACAGTGATTAGCTCCTATCTGTAGGCAGGTCATCCCATCAAATGTTCAGCTCTCAGCAGACAGGAGTCCCTGGAGAGGGTTATTATTTTCTACAGCTGGTATTCCTGACTCTCTGCAGGACCCTGAAGCTCTTAGCAGAGAGGATAGCTCCTCTCTGCAGCCGGTTGTCCAGTAATCTCCAGCTATCAGCAGAAAGGATAACTCCTCTCTGCAGCTGGTCGTCTCATCGTCTCTCCATCCTGTCTGTCCTCTGCCCTGCTCTGGCTGAGCCTGAGGCTTTTATGGGCCTCAGAGGAGGGAAGTATGTGCTGATTCATCCATGGGCAGCCATGGGCAGGTCCAGAAAAAAGCACCATGAGTTCCTCCTCCAGTAGGCAGGACTGGCAGCTTGGTTCCCAGGCTTCAGGTCTGTCCCGGCCTGAAGGTGGGGCTTCTCTGGGGACTCCCCAACCTTCTCCCCAGGAGCCTGTCTGCCTGCCATGACCATCCATGGCACCCAGGTTGCTGGCACCAAGGGGCACCTGCAGGCCAGTTCCCAACTGTCCTCAACCCCCCTCAGCTTCCCCCCCCATGCTCCTCTATGCCCAAAGACCTGAGGGGTCCAGGGCAGCAGGGGGCTGGCATGCCAGCACTGCCCTGAGGGTGCACACACCTGGTTGGGCTGTGACAGTGCTTAGGTTTGGCCCCAACTCCACTCAGAGATTGGAGTGGGTGCCAGGAGTGGGGGAAGGCAAGGCAGCTAGAACAGGCACCTCAGAGCCTGCAAGGGCAAGTGGGGCCTTTGAGGCCCCCCTAAGAGTGCAGAGATGCCTGGATCTACAGCCACAGTTTGAACAGTTGCAGCTGTACCAGGGTGGGGGGCTCCTGCCTGCTTTGTGAAGCAGGAGGCCCAGATCTGCAGCCAGGACTTCGGCGGCTACAGCCCCACTCAGGAGAACAGGGCTCCTGCCTACTCTCAGCTCCCAGAAGCACAGAGGTGCCTCGGTTGCAGCCATAGCTTGGGCAGCTGCAGTTGCAACTGGGGAGCTCCCACCCCACCAACTTGGAAGGGGTGGGGCTCCCGCTTGTCCCTGGTTCCTGCTGGCTCCATGGAGCATGGCACCTGGCCCAGCCTCCTCACAGCCTGGGGTTGGGGCTCCAGGTCCTTGCTGGGCCTGGGCCAGCATACAGGGCAGGGGCAATGTTGCTGCAAGCTCCTCCTGTAGCCCTGGTGCTCGGGGTGACCCGGAGCTCCGCCTCACCTGGTGCGACCCAGCCCAGCTCCATCACAGTATGGTGGCCCCCAGGGCAGTGGGCTGCAGGTTTGGGGCTGTCCACCTCCCTGTGCCCTCCCTGCAGCAGCCAGTGTGATGGCAGTAGCCACATGAGACAACCCATCGCTGCCGTCACTATTATGTATTTAGCATCTCTGTAACACCAACACATGCAGATATATGTATTCTAGAATATAATAATTACAGATGATTCTAGGTTGAGATATAATGCATTCTAGAATACAATGCATAGTGGTGGTGGACATACACATACATTGGCTACATGGGGCAGTTCAATAGAGCAATTGCATGTAGTTGCCATGTTGATCATAAAGACTCTTGCTCTGAATTTTTCCCAAGTTGGCTGGAAATCTGGTTATTGTTGTTTTTGATATGAAACATCAGGTTTCTAACTGTTGCCAACTAATTCGAAACATTTATTTTTATTATTTTCTGTAAGTTATTGGGGTAAAGGTGGTATTCGGTTACATGAGTAAGTTCTTTAGTGATCTGTGAGATTTTGGTGCATCCATCAACCAAGCAGTATACACTACACCATATTTGTGGTCTTTTATCCCTCGTCCCCTCCCACTCTTCCCCGCAAGTCCCCAAAGTCCACTGTATCATTCTTATGCCTTTGCATCCTTATAGCTTAACTCCCCAAAACATGTTTATAAAACACTATATGGACAAAAGAAAACATATTTGTAAGTTCGATTTGGCCTGTGGATTGCTGGTTTGAATCTCTGTCACGTAACTAAGCCATTAAGTCTTGGAAACTGAATCTATAACTTCACTCTGGAGTGAGCAGAAGGGGATTTACATTGAATCTTGGAAAGAAAAGGGGGGAAAATGTGTATAAGGAGAAGGGAGAGACAGTGGCAGACATACTACATGGGGAGGAAAGCATAAAAGAAGCCCCGAAGCAGGAAGGCTCAAGGCATGTTGAACAAACACTGAAGAGATTAGTTTGGTTAGAAGAGAAAACCCATATACTGATGTGAGGCAAAGTAGCAAATGTTAAGAAGCAATGTTTGCTCATTTCTGCTTGCCAGAATAATTTCACAAAGCCTCTGACTCTGTGAAGATATGCAACTCTCTGGAAAGATACTTTGAAAAGACAAAACAGGATCGATAAAAGACAAAACATGTCCCTGCCCCCAAGGTCTCTTGTTTGAATCACTATATTCCCTAAAAGATAAATGACCCTAGACCTTGCCTTTCTCTATACTTAAGATAACGTCTGACAGGGTCAGTGATTATGCCACTGTAATCTATAACCAGATGTACTCTTATACCCAAACCTTGATGTGATTCTGCTTTAACGTGATTTCTGAACAAATCTGAGTGATTTTGCATGTACTGAATCTCCACCACCTGTTCTTGAGCACACTGGGCTGAAATGCTGTGCTGGAGCAGTCTCATAGAACCTCTTTAAATGGTTAATCCCAGGCTATAGGCCTGAGTCTATAGTCACCAGTAAGGCTTCTGAATAAAACTAACTTTAAATCTTTAAAAGTTTTTTTTTTTCCTTTAGATGACACTGAGAAAGTCAGAGATAAGGCGTGTAAAGCAAATGAAGGATCAGATAGATAAGGATCTTAAATATTAAGCTAAGAAATTTGAATTTTATTTCATAGGCAAGGAAGATTTGGGAGTCTAGAGATTGGGTTTTCCTATAGAACTAACCCAGTCTATCTCGAAGAGAGAGAGACTACAGGAGAAGAGATTGGTCAGGAGACTCCACTATCTCAGAACTGGTGGAGGCAAGAAGAATTGAAAGCTAGTGAATGAGACAAATCTATGGCAGTGGATAAATCCACAGGACTCATAATCTGTTTCCTCTTAGAAGATGTCAAAAGATCACTCTTCTGTTTGGGTCCTTTGGTATTTGCAGGCATCCTAGTGCAAATATCCAGGAAGACATTTGGAACCTGAATTTAGGAGGCTGTCCAGGGATGCTGAGGCAGTTGGAGTGCTAGCCACATGAGGATGGCCCACAGACAAAGGGAGAGGATTCACGGAGAGAGGAAGCATGAACCTGGGAAGATGAATACCCAATATCTATGTTTCTTACAGCTTACCTCAAAAACCTTGCTAAATTGAGAAATCACTACCCTTGAATTTGTGATTAAGTGATCTCAAATAAAAATGCATTCTGTTTTATTTGTATTATTGTATGTATCACCTAATTTAAATGTGCCCATTGTAAAATTTCATCTCTTCCACCAGATTATGTTTTAAGAGGAAAAAGGAAAGAAAAGAAAAGAAA
>NW_012100432.1:1795337-1797802 GCF_000951045.1 Mandrillus leucophaeus
ATAGAATACTATTCAGTGATAAAAAGGAATAAAGTACTGATAGAGCTACAACATGGTTGAACCTCAAACACATTATTATGAGCCAGTCAGAAAAACCACAATCTTATGATCCCACATATATGAAATGTCCAGAATAGGAAATCCAGGGAGATAGAATGTGGATGAATGGTTGTCAAGGGCTGGGGGAGTTGGGAAGGTGGGAAGTAACTGCCAGTGGGTATGGGTTTCTTTTTGGGATGATGAAAATATTCCAAAGTAAGATTATGGTGCTGGTTGCCCTAATAGGATTACACTAAAAGCCACTGAATTGTATATTTTAAACACGAACAAACATTTTAAATGAGATGATGGTTCATAAATTATATCCCAATGAAAGCTTAAAAACTTTCATCTATCATGTGCTGCATGAAGTTCTCAGCACTAGTCAGACAGGGTCTCTTAATCTTGTTAGTCTCTTTTCTTTAAGATCTTTGCATCAGTTCTTCTTTTTGTCATGAATGCCTTGATTCTTTCTACCACAAACTTGCTTCTCTTATCTTCCAAAACAGCATCAAGTTCCTGTCTCTCAAGCATGCCAGGCTTGTTCCTGTTTCAGACGTTTGCAATGGTGCTTCCTTCTACTTGGAAAGCTCTCTCCCCTGCCTCTGCAAGACTGCCTCCTTCTCACCACTGAGGTTCAACTCAAAAGAGAGGTCTTAGACTTCCATAGCTCCAGCAGCCCACAGTCACCACCTACCTCTCATTGTATCTGTGTCATCGCAAGTACCTACCAGTAGCTTCTGTCTTGGTTTCCATATTCCCATTTGTATTTGTTTGCTTGCTTGCTAAAGGATTTACTGTGTATCTTCCTCACTAGATCATATGTTCCTTGAGGACGGGAGCTCTGTCATAGCTGCCCCCACCACACCAGGCCTATAATAAGAGATGTTGGCCAATGCCTTTAGGGTGAATGAAGCACTAGATAAGGTTGCTTGCTTCTGCCCTAGTAATAGGATGAAAAAGAATGAAGCCTTTTCCCTCTCCGAAACTCCACCCTCATTCATCCCCACCCCTCCAAGAAGGAGCCAGAATTTCCTTAACAATTTTTTGATGCTAAAAACCTCTCCCCGAGAGACTGATTTCAGAAAAATAAATTCCTCTTCACCTAAAGGTGCAGCGCCAGCTCAATGAAAATTGTTTCAGTAAAACTAGTCTCAAGCAAGATCAATAGGAGGAAAGAGAAAAAAGCAACAAAGACTAGCTTGCACTTCCAATGCAAGGAAAATCAAAGCAGAGTTGGTCCCAGGGGAGTTCAAACACTAGAAACAATAGGTCGGGAAGCCATGCAGCCATTACCCAGACAAAACGAAAATCACTCCAGGAAAATGAAGAAGAGAATGAAGCATAGCTTATTGTGGAGTTCGTCCTCAAATTTATAGCTGACTTTATGAGAAGAACTGCAAAGCATCTAGTCCTTCAATATTGAAAGATGGAAGAAGGAAGAGAAAGGAAAAAAGAAAGAAAAAGATAAGATGAGAAAAAAATGTTTTAAAATAAAAAAGCAAAAGCATTTCCTCACCTAATCCTCTTCTGGTTAAAAGAGCTAGTGAGAGAATCAAAAGAAAGAAAATGACCCCTATTTGCAATTAAAGAAAACTTTACGTAAAAGCACATATCTTATTCTATTTTCTGAACTTCTCTTCTGCAAAAAGAACAAAAAGACAGAAAAAGAAGAAAAGAGACAAGGTTAAAGTTACAAATACAAAACCAAACAAATGATGCTGGCTTCCTTTTTAACCTAAGCACAATACACAGTCAATTAATAAAATGCCAAAAGGCTTTCACAATTTACCTGTTACACCATGAGAGACATCATATCCAAATAACGTGCTGATATGCAAGCCTCCAGCTAGATTCACAAGAGGAACGAAGACTAAGTTCAGACACAGCAACTCACACCATTGCAACCAAGTCTCCAGGTATGAACATCTGAAGACCAGTAACATATCTCAAAGACCACTAAATTATTTAAGACCATCATTCAGGAAGTGTTCTCACGCTCAAACAAGCGGAGATCAGAGATTAGACCTAAGCCCCCTCTTCCCCCTCCTCCGCCCTACCCCCCACAAGTCCCAAGACAGTCTGCCAAGAACAAGTTTAGTATCAGCTTATCATAGGCTCTAGTCTTAGCCTTGCAATTACATCCTGCCCTGGCAGGAAGCTGAACCTGGCAATCAAGATTCCCTCTCATCTCTGTTTTCTATATCTTGCATGCTTGGGGAGGCGGCAGAGCATGTGGTATGACCACATGCAGAGTGAAAGTTTGCAAGACCTGCATTTGAATCCTGATTTTGGCACTTCTCCCGTGCGAGCTTGGCAGCTCACTTCACCTCTGAGGGCCTGTTTCTCACTGGTGAACAAGGGCCAGCGATCCCTCTTTAAAGGGTTATGAACATCTCATAATTCCTGGCAGCCAGTAGCTTGCT
>NW_012100432.1:1797852-1801142 GCF_000951045.1 Mandrillus leucophaeus
GATCATATGTTCCTTGAGGACGGGAGCTCTGTCATAGCTGCCCCCACCACACCAGGCCTATAATAAGAGATGTTGGCCAATGCCTTTAGGGTGAATGAAGCACTAGATAAGGTTGCTTGCTTCTGCCCTAGTAATAGGATGAAAAAGAATGAAGCCTTTTCCCTCTCTGAAACTCCACCCTCATTCATCCCCACCCCTCCAAGAAGGAGCCAGAATTTCCTTAACAATTTTTTGATGCTAAAAACCTCTCCCCGAGAGACTGATTTCAGAAAAATAAATTCCTCTTCACCTAAAGGTGCAGCGCCAGCTCAATGAAAATTGTTTCAGTAAAACTAGTCTCAAGCAAGATCAATAGGAGGAAACAGAAAAAAGCAACAAAGACTAGCTTGCACTTCCAATGCAAGGAAAATCAAAGCAGAGTCGGTCCCAGGGGAGTTCAAACACTAGAAACAATAGGTCGGGAAGCCATGCAGCCATTACCCAGACAAAACGAAAATCACTCCAGGAAAATGAAGAAGAGAATGAAGCATAGCTTATTGTGGAGTTCGTCCTCAAATTTATAGCTGACTTTATGAGAAGAACTGCAAAGCATCTAGTCCTTCAATATTGAAAGACGGAAGAAGGAAGAGAAAGGAAAAAAGAAAGAAAAAGATAAGATGAGAAAAAAATGTTTTAAAATAAAAAAGCAAAAGCATTTCCTCACCTAATCCTCTTCTGGTTAAAAGAGCTAGTGAGAGAATCAAAAGAAAGAAAATGACCCCTATTTGCAATTAAAGAAAACTTTACGTAAAAGCACACATCTTATTCTATTTCCTGAACTTCTCTTCTGCAAAAAGAACAAAAAGAGAGAAAAAGAAGAAAAAAGACAAGGTTAAAGTTACAAATACAAAACCAAACAAATGATGCTGGCTTCCTTTTTAACCTAAGCACAATACACAGCCAATTAATAAAATGCCAAAAGGCTTTCACAATTTACCTGTTACACCATGAGAGACATCACATCCAAATAACGTGCTGGTATGCAAGCCTCCAGCTAGATTCACAAGAGGAACGAAGACTAAGTTCAGACACAGCAACTCACACCATTGCAACCAAGTCTCCAGGTATGAACATCTGAAGACCAGTAACATATCTCAAAGACCACTAAATTATTTAAGACCATCATTCAGGAAGTGTTCTCACGCTCAAACAAGCGGAGATCAGAGATTAGACCTAAGCCCCCTCTTCCCCCTCCTCCGCCCTACCCCCCACAAGTCCCAAGACAGTCTGCCAAGAACAAGTTTAGTATCAGCTTATCATAGGCTCTAGTCTTAGCCTTGCAATTACATCCTGCCCTGGCAGGAAGCTGAACCTGGCAATCAAGATTCCCTCTCATCTCTGTTTTCTATATCTTGCATGCTTGGGGAGGCGGCAGAGCATGTGGTATGACCACATGCAGAGTGAAAGTTTGCAAGACCTGCATTTGAATCCTGATTTTGGCACTTCTCCCGTGCGAGCTTGGCAGCTCACTTCACCTCTGAGGGCCTGTTTCTCACTGGTGAACAAGGGCCAGCGATCCCTCTTTAAAGGGTTATGAACATCTCATAATTCCTGGCAGCCAGTAGCTTGCTGAATAAGTGTTAGTCCCCTTTACACAGTAAAATTATTAGCTAAACAGAAAACCAGCATTCTAACCTGGGCAGGTTTCTTTGATTTGAGAAAAAATGCATGCTTTAATTTACATCATCTGATTGTATTTTGTGGATCAGTATAGACTGTTTGTAAATCCTTCTGGAAGAAGGCATGAGATATATCCGATACAAATATACATTCTTGGAGGAATCGAGGGGCCTTGCTGTGTGCATAAATTCAGTCTGCCCTTCTGCGATCCTGGAAGAAACCATTTTGTCAGGGAACCACCTCATCCCTAATTTACCTGATTTGTAATTTCAGGGTTTCATAAAGTGAAGGCACAACTATAATTACCCTTAGTACTCCATTTAGGCAGTCATAATTTTTGACAAACTCTGATGCTTGGCAACCTAACCTTCTAGCATGTCTGGAATGTCTTGTATGTCTGCTTAGTTATTTGCAAGCTTTCTAAATAGACCTCTACCACTTCACGGCTGGTAAGCATTTCCAGTTACATTTTAGTCCTCTTGTTGGTCTTCTAAGTATGACATATATTCTATGTTTTATGTATGAGTGTTTCAAAGATGAGGGATAATTCACAGCAACCATCTCTGTATCTTCAGTCTCAGGTGCTCCATTAGGATTCTTAAGTGACCAGATGAAGTCATTATCGAAGCAAGAGCTGTTACTTGAAGAACTGGCAAACTGAAATTTTATCTTACAAGCAGCCAACAATGCACATTCTTTTATACACAATCAAAAGCACAAACTCGCACTCACATGCATGACTTTTAGCTTAATTTCCAGTTTAACATTTAGAAAAGGGAACTGTTGGCCAAATAAACTTGTCAATTTATCAAATTATGAGGGGAGAGTAAAGTACAGTACAATATCCAATCTTACTGCCTCAAGTATTTGAGAGGTGGGGTCAAGAGTTACAAACTCAAAATGCTGCTAAGAGCCAATAAGACAGAAAACATAAGTATATAATCAAGGCCACGTGGGAGCAATAGGGAGTGGTGGGGCTTGGGGCAAACTGGAAAACCATCCCCCGCCTTAATCTTTTTTTTTTTTTTTTTTAATATTTTGCTAGCCAAACAAAACACATTGTGAGCTGCATTTAGACCAGGTCTGGCTGCTATCTGAAAATTTCTAGTTACTGGAATGGAAGGTTAGGTACAAAGTAAGGAAACATTTTAAGGTCCTAGAAGTTTGACCACTGTATCCAAGTAGATCTCTCTGGTTCTCTACACCAGCACTCCCTTTATTCGCCCTCCTAGCATTTACAGCCTCTGTAATGAGTTTCCCTTTTTATTTGCTTACTTCTTTAGAATTCTCTCTCTCTCTTTCTCTCTCTCAATGGCAGGGGCTGTGTTTATGTTGCTTATGGTTATCATCAGCACTCGCCAGCGTGAGGGACGTAATTTGTTCTCATAAAAACTGCTGAATGGATCAAGCAAGGAGTATGATACATTTTGTCATCCTATGACATATCTTGTTCATCTTGGGACCCCAAGCACATAGTAGTACAATAGTAATGATAAGTACTGGGGTGCAGTACTGGAGTGCAATCATAGCTTGCTACAGCCTCAAACTCTTGACCTCAAGCAATTCTCTCGCCTCAGCCTCTGGAGTGCCTGGGACTACAGGTGTAAACCACTGTACCCAGCTAATTTTTT
>NW_012100432.1:1801192-1806318 GCF_000951045.1 Mandrillus leucophaeus
CTCATCCCTAATTTACCTGATTTGTAATTTCAGGGTTTCATAAAGTGAAGGCACAACTATAATTACCCTTAGTACTCCATTTAGGCAGTCATAATTTTTGACAAACTCTGATGCTTGGCAACCTAACCTTCTAGCATGTCTGGAATGTCTTGTATGTCTGCTTAGTTATTTGCAAGCTTTCTAAATAGACCTCTACCACTTCACGGCTGGTAAGCATTTCCAGTTACATTTTAGTCCTCTTGTTGGTCTTCTAAGTATGACATATATTCTATGTTTTATGTATGAGTGTTTCAAAGATGAGGGATAATTCACAGCAACCATCTCTGTATCTTCAGTCTCAGGTGCTCCATTAGGATTCTTAAGTGACCAGATGAAGTCATTATCGAAGCAAGAGCTGTTACTTGAAGAACTGGCAAACTGAAATTTTATCTTACAAGCAGCCAACAATGCACATTCTTTTATACACAATCAAAAGCACAAACTCGCACTCACATGCATGACTTTTAGCTTAATTTCCAGTTTAACATTTAGAAAAGGGAACTGTTGGCCAAATAAACTTGTCAATTTATCAAATTATGAGGGGAGAGTAAAGTACAGTACAATATCCAATCTTACTGCCTCAAGTATTTGAGAGGTGGGGTCAAGAGTTACAAACTCAAAATGCTGCTAAGAGCCAATAAGACAGAAAACATAAGTATATAATCAAGGCCACGTGGGAGCAATAGGGAGTGGTGGGGCTTGGGGCAAACTGGAAAACCATCCCCCGCCTTAATCTTTTTTTTTTTTTTTTTTAATATTTTGCTAGCCAAACAAAACACATTGTGAGCTGCATTTAGACCAGGTCTGGCTGCTATCTGAAAATTTCTAGTTACTGGAATGGAAGGTTAGGTACAAAGTAAGGAAACATTTTAAGGTCCTAGAAGTTTGACCACTGTATCCAAGTAGATCTCTCTGGTTCTCTACACCAGCACTCCCTTTATTCGCCCTCCTAGCATTTACAGCCTCTGTAATGAGTTTCCCTTTTTATTTGCTTACTTCTTTAGAATTCTCTCTCTCTCTTTCTCTCTCTCAATGGCAGGGGCTGTGTTTATGTTGCTTATGGTTATCATCAGCACTCGCCAGCGTGAGGGACGTAATTTGTTCTCATAAAAACTGCTGAATGGATCAAGCAAGGAGTATGATAC
This sequence comes from Mandrillus leucophaeus, assembly GCF_000951045.1. Taxonomy (NCBI): domain Eukaryota; kingdom Metazoa; phylum Chordata; class Mammalia; order Primates; family Cercopithecidae; genus Mandrillus; species Mandrillus leucophaeus. The sequence goes on from NW_012100432.1 coordinate 1,802,377, forward strand.
ATTTTGTCATCCTATGACATATCTTGTTCATCTTGGGACCCCAAGCACATAGTAGTACAATAGTAATGATAAGTACTGGGGTGCAGTACTGGAGTGCAATCATAGCTTGCTACAGCCTCAAACTCTTGACCTCAAGCAATTCTCTCGCCTCAGCCTCTGGAGTGCCTGGGACTACAGGTGTAAACCACTGTACCCAGCTAATTTTTTAAAATAAATTTGTAGAGACAAGGTCTTGATATGTTGCCCAGGCTGGTCTCGAACTCTTGGCATCAAGTGGTTCTCCCACCTTGGCCTCCCAAAGCACTGGGATTATAGGCATGAGCCACAACACCCAACCATGATAGTATTTCTTGGATGAAATTATTGGTGATCATGTTCCACCACGAATGGTTAACCACAGGGAGGTGGTTTATGTTGGGTGGGTCCAGGGTCTAGAAATAGATGTGGTCACTAGGCTGAGGAGATGATTGGGCACCAGATCCAGCTCTGCAAGGAAGTTCAGTAAGACAGAAAATAGCAAGTTTTAGGAATACTAATAAAGCATGACTAGTAATCTAAGCAAGTTGCTGGCATTGGTGATGTCTGATGATGGCTAAAAATAGAGAATCCAGAAAGGGTCAGTGTTCCCAGATAAAGGTATGTAGTCTGCCTCAAGTAAGCAACTGATAATAGAACAACAATCATGAGAGCTGAAGGCTGAGTTCACACGTGTCGCAAGGGGCATGGTAGTCAAAGTCACAACAGAGAATAGGTACTAAGAAACAATCAGCTGAGTGTGGTGGCTTATACATGTAATCTCAGCACTTTGGGAGGCCAAGGTGGGTGGATCACCTGAAGTCAGGGGTTCGAGACCAGCTTGACTAACATGGTGAAACTCTGTCTCTACTAAAAATACAAAAATTAGCTGCTCATGGTGGCAGGCACCTGTGATTCCAGCTACTTGGAAGGCTGAGGCAGGAGATTTGCTTGAACCCAGGAGGCAGAGGTTGCAGTGAGCCAAGATCACACCATTGCACTTCAGCATGGGCAATAAGAGTGAAACTCCGTCAAAAAAAAAAAAGGAGGGGAGGAAGGAAGGAGAGAAAGAAAGAAAAGAAAAGAAAAGAGGGAGGGAGGGAGGGAGAGAGAGAGAGAGGAAGGAAGGAAGGAAGGAAGGAAGGAAGGAACCAAAATGGGTTTAGCATTGTAAAATTCCAGAAGTGGTTGCAAGGTATACACTTGGTCTCAGCATCCAGGTTGAAGCTCGAGTCAGGCCCTAGTGTTGGTTGGTGTTAAGTTCCCTAATAAATTCCAACCCCACTAAGGACACATTGAGTGCCAATTCCTAAGAGAATACACTCCTCTTTAATGTACAGACAAGAACTTCCAATCCTGCCTTTTGTCTTGAATGACTTTAATACTAGAATGTTGCATTTCCAGAACAGGAGAACCTGTGTGAGTTAATGCTATTACTGACATTAGCAATCAGGACTTTCTCTACGAAGAACAGAAAGATAATCCAAACTCCCTTTAGAAAGAAAGAGGAATCTCTTGGCTGCATAAACACACCACGGGAAGGCAGAAGGAGAGTCGATCTTGAGCTTAGGCTCTCTCTCTACCCCTGGGCTGTGTCACTCTCTGTCGTTGGCTTTACTTTCTTCTGAAAGAGATGGACTTTTCCTGTGCAGAATCAATGTAGCTTGGTAGACAAGAGCATGAATTTGGGTCATCCGACAGACTGGGTTTGCATCCCACCTCTGCCCCTTGACCTTAGTCAAATTATCCATCTGTTAAATGGGCATAATTAACGGCACCTCACTCTTAGGTTGTTGCAAGGATTAAATGAGCAAATATATGTAAGGTACTTAGCATGGTGCCTGGAACATGGAAAGGACTCTGTCGTTATTGGTAAGAAGCAGCTCTAGCTCATAACCCAACCATTCTGATAGCAGAGGGAAGAGAGGAATTCACCTTGCCAGTCCTACTTAAAAACGACATCTATAGGAAGGACACTTATTAGCACAGTCTGCAATGGTGGCACCAAATACGTGAGGTATAGGGTCCTGTATCAAAAGGGGAAATGTTGAGAGATAAGGCAGAGATGATTCTGTCCACCAAAATTTGTACTCCCCTTCCATACAGAGTTGTCACTCATCCAGGGACTATATTCCCTAGCACTCCTCTTCTCTTTGCATGGAGCAAAGGGCATGTACATGGCTACTGCTTGTTCAAGTCATGGGCAGAATCAAAGTGATGTGTGATTATTCTAAGCTAAAGCTTTTAAGAAAGATTGTGTTTTTTCCTTTTTCCGAATGAAGATAATGATGAAGACATTGGTTCTCAATCTTTATTACACAATGAAATCAACTGGAAATATTAACCAAACTAATTCCAGGCTTGATAGTAAAGGAGTGGCTCTCAACCAAGGAGCATTTTTGCTCTGTGGGGGCATGTGGCAAAGTCAGACGACATTTGTTGTCTTCACAATGTGAATCAAGGAGTCACTAGTATCTCATAAGTAGATGCCAGGAACGTTGCTATGATCATATGCTAAAATCCTGTGACATGGAACAGCCCTCCACAACAAAGAATTATCTGGCCCCAAATGTACTGAGGTTGAAAAACCCTGGAAGAGGCCTGGATGCCTGAATCACTGCATAGAGGGAAGCAGCCTGTCAACCTGGAACACCCACCTTGAAGTCTTATCTTGAAGTCTTATGTTAATGAAGAATAAACCTCTATTGTGTTTAGCATTGAAATTTGGGGCCTGTTTGTTACTAGTGTTGCTAGTGTTACTTTCAGTAACACAAGAAGAAAGATATGCTAAAGGGATTGTGATGATTTCAACTATGAAATGGACATACAATATATTTTATTGTTGTCTGACTAGGTTGAAATATATATTTAAATTGAGGGCCATTGTTTTACCAAAAATTTACTAATAATTCACTACACAGATTTCCCTAATTAAAACCACCCAAACCAGTATGCAGTGATTTTATGGCACAAGAACAGACTATGAGTATATGGTTTGCATTCTGGACAAAAATCTTTTTGGGTCTGACCTGAATAAGTAGGTTAGTTTATATTTCAAATATTTTCGCTGGGCATGGTGGCTCACGCCTGTAATCCCAGCACTTTGGGAGGCCAAGGCAGGCTGATCACGAGGTCAGGAGATCGAGACCATCCTAACATGGTGAAACCCCGTCTCTACTAAAAACACAAAAAAATTAGCCGGGCGAGGTGGCGGGCACCTGTGGTCCCAGCTGCTTGGGAGGCTGAGGCAGAAGAATGGCATAAAATCGGGAGGCAGAGCTTGCAGTGAGCCGAGATAGTGCCATTGCACTCGAGCCTAGGTGACAGAGCAACACTCTGTCTCAAAAATATATAAACAAATAAATATATATATATATGTATACATTTCAAATATTTTCATTTATACTATTTCCTCTGTTTTACTCAGTATATGTTAAGTTAATCTTCCATATCATCTTATTAACCATTGTTTGTAATGAAGACAAATTAGATTTGGAAAATAGGAGTAGAAAAATGGTTACAGATGGTGGCTTTAGTAAGTATTGTAAAAATGCCAGACGCTCAAATCTGTTTGACTATTTATGCAAGTTATTGTGAATGCTTTGAAATTCATTAATACTGAACTCTTTAGAGGTTTTGTTATTTCAGAAATTTTAGAGAAAGAGTCAACACTCATAGTGTTTGGGTTCAGGAGGACCCACTTTCTGCTCCAGGAATGACCCAGGACTGGCCAATCAAAACACTGAACCCTCTGGCCATATTGATTGATTTAGAGATGGGTGAGTGACCCAGGCTCATCCAATTTGGGTCAATCTTGGGACTTGTGCAGAATCTGTCAGCAGACACATTCTCTTTTTTGTTGGTTCAAAGGTACAAGACTATAAGCCATAAGCTGTGGCCAATCATCTTTCTTAAGAATGAAGTCAG
>NW_012100432.1:1807618-1825707 GCF_000951045.1 Mandrillus leucophaeus
ACCATTCCCTAAGAAATAGCATTCTGGGGAGGCTGCTAAGACATTACTTTTTAAATTGCATGTATACCATCCAAGGAAGAGTAGCTGGGGAGAATGCTGCCGAGGAAACTGGATGGGAGCTGAGAAGTGGGATAGCTGTTTATCCTCGGAATTTCTTTGCATTCTGAAGCTCAGTGAAAAGAGAGCAATGCCTCCAGAATTGGACCTCAAGTGAGAACTGAGGAGGACACCAGAATCAAGCTGGCGTGTTGGACATTCATCTTCATTTATGAGTAGCATTTGGACAATTTGTTTTGCTAACGGGCTAAGGTTACATTGATTGAACTTATCATTTAATATTTTTGGAAAAGGCAATAAGGGGATTTTATGACAAGAATATTTTTTAGGACAATTATCTCCTGAATAACAAAGAGTATGCCTTTTGAATGATTTGAATGGATTGAAGACTGCATGTGTGTGTGCATGAGAGAGAGAGAAAGAAAGAGAGAGAGAGAGAGAGAGGGAGGGAGGGAGAGAGAGAGAGATCTGAAAGCATAAGAATATGAGAACAGTTTTGCAAATACAGCATGCTCTTCAAGGTATTGAGCTTAGAAGTATTTTCTGGGAATTGTTGATAGTTTCAGTCTTCCTCTTTTCAACAAGGATTCATCTTTCTTTGTTCAGGTACTGTGGTATATGAATAGACTCATATAAGTTTCATACCTTAGAACTCTACAACATGTAACTGTTAAGAGTTCTAAGAGTAAATAAACACTTAGCAGACACTTATTAGCATCTCTTATAGAGGAGAAAACGAGGCTTACAAGTATTCACTGATTTGCAGATGGGCTCACAGGCACTCATTTTTATTCAAAGTTTACATTTATACCCAGGACTTATTCCTTCAGTGAGTATTTATTGAATATCTACTGTACACCAGAAGTATTTCCAACTTAATAATATCATCTAATAAATTTCCTACTATCATGAAGCTTATGTTCTATTTGGGAAGATAGCTAAGCAAAAAAAATATAATTTAATATCATGAAAAATAAAACAGGACAATGTGATATAAGTGATAGTGGCACATTAGAAAGGATACTTGTTCATAAAAGTCCTTTGTAAAGCAAAGACACTTGAGCTGAGACAGAATTGATAGGAAGGAATTCTGGGTATGAAAAGCATTCCAGATGGGGGAAAAGTGAGTGCAAAGGTCCTGAGGCAGGAATCAGCTCGGCAGATTTTACAACAGGAGACAGAAAACTAGTGTGGTGAGAGTGCCCTGAACCCAGGAGAAAAGGGTGTAATTGGGGTCCAAGAGATTATAGACTCTTTTGTGCCACAGTAAAGAGTCTGACTCTTATCCTAAGTGCAGTGGGAAGCCATTGATCTGAGTAGTAGTTAAGAAGTTCCTGCTAGGTCCTGTGTGGATAGTGGATTAGGTAGAAACACAGAGTGCATGAAAAACAACAGCTGAGGAGAAAGGCGGTTGGTTTGCACCATGGTTGTAGGAGAAGAGATACAGAGAAATGGGTGAATTTGGGATATCTTTTGGATGGGAGCTGACAGGAGTTTGTTGTTGGACTAGATGTGAAGGAGAATGATAAAACAGAAACAAGGACGGCTTCTAGGTTTATGACCAAAGTAATTAAATTGTGAAGCTTTGTACTGATGATGCAATCCACATCTCTATACCTCTCCAGTAATCTCTAATTGTGTGTTCTGGTGAGGAATTCTCCCTACTGTTGCGTTATCTTATTATTCTATCTGCAGGGAGCAGGGAGGGAGAGAGAGAGAGAGAGAGAGAGAGAATACAGACTCATCTGCTCCAAGCCTTCTGATGTTAATAGCTGTGGCCCGATTATGGGCATTGGCTCGGCCAATGATAGAAAGTGTTTTAGTGTCCACTTCCTTAGATTTAAAGAAGACAAAGAGTCTAACAATATTGGCCTGACCGGCCTTCCTGTTGCCCACTGCTGACCTGTGTCTGAAGTCCACTTCCTGGATCTGGCTTCATGGCTTGGCCAAGAAGACTATGTGTACATGCACTGACAACATGTGATGACAGACTGGGTTCCAGAAGGGGATCTGGACCGTGGTCAAGGACATCTGAACATCCCCAGAGGCCAGAAGATGACAGCCTGGCCCCTTTGGCTCCCTGCCTTCTACAGGCAGAGTAGGCCAAGCCCCAGGACCCAGAGCTGTGGCTGAGCTGGGTCACCACTGTGGTTTGGACAGAGAGCAGGGTGGGGTGCGCTATCCCCGAGCTGCTCTGGAGTTGGCTTCAGACAAGAGACTAAGGTCAGGCATGTGGTCGAGATCACACGTATTCCTGGCAGAACTCTCTCATTGGGACTTATGAAAATAGATTTTATAACATCAGCTGCACTCGGCAATGATAATTTCCTGGTTGAAGATGCACAGAGGATCCCTAGGATATATATTCTTAAAGAAGACAGAAATGTGAAATCATTGCACTGAGCGGGTCATCCTTATTCCTTGACACTTGGTAAAGCCTCCTGTGTGGGCATAGAGGAGAGTTTCCCTGAGTCAGGATGCTAGCTGATGGTTCAAGTGAAGAGAATTAATGAAGAAACTACTTGCAGAGGTGTAGGCTGGGCCAAGGGAACTAACAAGGAATGGGAGCCACCTAAAAGGTTAGCAACAAGGGCAAGCAGTTACTACCCCTGGGACTCAAGGGTACAAAGTGAGGGCACGTAGTTACCTGAGCCTAGTAAGAACCGGAACCACAGAGAATGCCCCCCCCTACCCCCTAAGCCAGGGCTGGAGTCACACAGAGGGAAGCAGGGACTGCCACAGAAGTCACACAGAAGTGGGAGAGAGAGGAAGGAACACCCACGCTCTATTTTCTGTCCTCTCCTATAGGGGAGGGAGGAAGCAGAAAAGGGAAGAGGATCAATCAGGAAGCGCAAATGAAGAATCCCCAGGACAGGTGGGAAAGTCATGCTCTCCACATCACAGCATTAGCATTGTCTCTCAACATGTCTACACACATGCATGTACACATGCCCCTCCTACCAAAAAAGAAGGCCAACTTTGTATTTTTAAAATATTATCCTGGAAGCAGTGTGGTGTAGTTTAAAACACAATTCTATGTTTGGTGATATATCCTATCAGTAAGAAAATTTAAAAATCGGGCAATCCCAAATTTGCATATTTATTAATGTATAAATTGTATATGGCAACCTTGTCCAACCCGTGGCCCAGGATGGCTTTGAATGCAGCCCAACACAAATTCGTAAACTTTCCTAAAACATTATGAGATTTACGCACGCATTTTTTTTTTCTCATAAGCTTTCATTAGTGTTAGTGTATTTTATGTGTGGCCCAAAACAATTCTTTCAGTGTGGTTCAGGGAAGCTAAAGATTAGACACTCCTGGTATATGGCATATATGTATTACCATAGTAATATACTGTGTACAGTATAGCACACTAGGTAAGAGCATGGATTCTGTAGCTCAGCTTCTTCATAGGGTTGTTGTAAGAATTAAATGAACATCTGCAGAGGCCTTAGGACAGTGCCTGACATGAGGCAAGCAGAATATGTGGTACATTATAGTATAAAACACACCTCAACACAGAAATTTGATAAGGCTGAGGTCAAAATAGAGACATAGACATTGAATACGTTTCTCCATGCCCCATCATGCGTGCTTGCGTCAGGGTATATACTTCCCACTTCGGAGATCACCAGCTAAAGAGTTAGTATTTGCTACCATGCAGACCATCCCACTGTGCTACCTTGAGTAAATTCACCCATTGCAGCCTCACTGTCCTCATCTGTAAAATGATAAGTTACTAGTACCCTGGTTGTTGGAGGACTAAATGCACTACATCCAGTCAAACACTCGGCCCAGCACACCAGTACTCAATACAATGTTACACGTGATTATTGTCATAAAAGGAATGGTCACTGTATTAAAATCAGCGAAGAGAAAAAAATAAAAATTGTCCATACTCCTATAGGATTATATGCAATCACTGTAAAATAATATTGGCATATGCTTTTTTGAGACCTTCTTCTAAAGCTTATACACATATTTTGCATAATTGGATCATACTGTACATTCTGTGGTAGATCTCTTTTTAATGGCTACAAAGTATAACATCTTATAGGCTCAGAATAATTTATTCACCCAACTCTATTGTTGGTCATTTATGTTATTTTCCAATATTTTTTCATTTTAAGTAACCCCAGGATGAATAATTTTTTTAACAGCTTCATTGGAATATAGTTTACACTTCATAAAATTCACTCACTTAAAGTGTACAATTCAATGGTTTTTAGTGTATTCAGAGTTGTGCAACCATCACCACAATCTAAGTTTGGAACATTTTTGTCATTCCCAAAAGAAACCTATATCGAGTGTAGTCATCCCCAAACCACCCCTCCCAGACCCAGGCGACCTCCAATGTACATGATATTTCTGTAGATTTGCCTATTCTGGGCATTTCATATAAATGGGATCACAAAATATGTGGTCTTTTGTGTCTGGCCTCTTTCACTTAATGTTTATGAGGCTCATCCATGTTATAGGTCTACCAATACTTCATTCCTTTCTATTGCTGAATATTCCATGGAACAGATATACCATATTTTATTTATCCATTCATCAGTAATGGATATCTGGGTTGTTTCCAAGATGAATAATCTTATAGGTTAATCTTTGCACACATCTTAGTTGGTTCCTTTGAATACATTCCTAGACATGAAAATGCTAGGTCAAAGATGACACACATAATTTCTAAACTTTTGAATATCAGGTACTTTTAATTCAAGCTTTATTTCTCACTTGAGCACACTACTTCCTTTCTCATTTGAAGGGTCACTGCTCTTCATCCTATCAACTACAGAACTTTTCTACTCTTTCCTTGTGATGCCTAGAGATATTTGCAATTTCTAATCTTCTAAAGCAACAGCCCCCAGGGATTCTATCCTCTATTGGATATCAGAGGCTCTGATGGACAGTGACACTCCTCAAGGAAACAAATAATGGCCAGCACAGTGGCTTATGCCTATAATCCCAGCACTTTGGGAGACTGAGACCAGAGGGTTTCTTGAGGCCTGGAGTTAGAGACCAGCCTGGGCAAGATAGTAAGACCCTGTCTCTACAAAAAATTAAAAATAAAAAAATAAGCGGGGCATGGTAGCACATGCCTGTAGTCCTAGCTACTCAGGAGGCTGAGGCAGGAGGATCACTTGAGCCCAGGAGTTTGAAGTTACAGTGAGTTATGATCGTACCACTGCCCTCCAGTCTGGGTGATAGAGAAAGACCCTATCTCAAAAAAAAAGAAAAAGAAAAAAAAAAGGAAACAAACAGTATTTACTTATATCATTCTTTACCATTTTCAACTGGAAGCCCCCTGGAGTGTGACATTAATGAAAATCAACTTGTAAGACTTGTAAGTGGCAGACAGTCTCTTTAAAGCATCTCACTTTGTCCTTGTAAGTAGGTGTTTCTACTATCAACCTCTTGAAAGTGGTTAATATCCAGAAAAATAATTTCTTATTCAGTAAAATTTTGACCCAAGGTTTCACAGCACCTAAGAAGCCAAGTATCATTAGGCTCATAACCTTATTTATTTATAACATGTTACAGATACACTGACTTTCTCCTTCTTAAGAATTTGAAGGAAATGAAAATTTCTTTTCTACATGCTGTGGATTTTAATCCAACATAACTGTTAAACTCTCAGGGCGGCCTCCTGGGTGAAATCTACTCACACGTTTTCTCTATTATATGAAAGGATCCTGTGGGGAAGGCAGCTGGTGGGTAAACACCAGGCTTAAGCCTTAGTCAGTGTGAATCCTGGATAATGTTTACAAATAGAATGGTCTCTGCAGCAACCAACTAACAGTAGATAAGAGAGCTGCCTCATTTACAGCTGCGTTTAATCTTTCCAAAGCCTGAAAAATATTCGCTGAATGCTGGTGAATAGGATGGCTTATCGTGCCCTCACCTTCACCCCTGGACATGCTTCCTCCACTGACCTTTCTGGTCACAAGCAACAAAGGTGGTTAAAAATACTCCATTCTTTGTACAAAGAACATCCACTGCACCCCCAAGAGCCTTAATGTTATCATCCATGATGTTGATGGATTGGCCCTGATCTTCACCCCACTTCCTCTTGGGAACAACACGCATTTATGTTGAGAAGGCAGTCTGGCGGGGACTCATAAGTGTTGGAATTCTCTTACATGTTAATTAGGGGAGGCAATTTACATAGGATATCCAATTTCAACATAACAACCGCCCACAAAGTAGGTGCTGTTATGCCCATTCTAAGGATGAGAAAGTTGAGGCATAGTTGTGCTGTGTGTCCTGGAACCCAAGTGTTAAAAGAAAAAAAAAAAACCTTATTAAATACAGACTTCTTATGAATGTACTTAGGAAGTTAGGAAGTGTACTAATTCCTCAGAGCAAACAAAGGTAACTCTACTGCCAAATTCTTTTTTTTTTTTTTTTCCTTTTAGAGACAGGGTCTCGTTTTGCCACCCAGGCTGGAGTGCGCTGGCAACATCATCACTCACTGTAGTCTCGACCTCCCTGGCTCAAGCACTCCTCCTGCCTCAGCCTCCTGAGTCTGAGACTATAGGCAGGGGCCACCACACCCAGTCACAGCTAATTTTTTTTTGGGGGGGGTGGATAGAGATGGGGTCTCACTATGTTGCCCAGGCTGATCTTGAACTCCTGGACTCAAGCAATTCTCCTGCCTTGGCCTCCTAAGGTGCTGAGATTACAGGCATGAGCCACAGCACCTGTCATCCTACTGTTAAATTCCTGCCTCTCAGCTGGAGACAGTGCACACTGCGGTGACTATTTATTTTAATATAAATGCTGCAGTGCTGTACTTTCCAAGGTGTTAATTTCAGAGAAAATGTGCCACCAAAAATGGGGTGGGTCATATGATCAATAAATTTTGTTAAATTAAATTATACAGGATTCCTGACTGGACCTTCACAGAGACTCTAATACAGGGATGTGTATTGTGAAGCCCCAAGATGGGTGAAGCATCAATACTATTTTTGTGGAACACAAATTAGCCTTTAATGGAGCTGTTTTTTGTGACACCCACAAGCAGAATGAACTTCCTAATGGCCATTCATTTTTAGTTAGATTTTTAAATAGGCAGTATATACAGACAGTAAATTTTTAGTATCCAGAGTTATTCAGTGCAAAGTCCATCTCCCTTTAACCTTTACCTCTAAAACTCTCTCTTAAGAAACAACTATTGATTTCAAGTTCTAAGATATTCTAGGCATATGCAACCATGCATGCACATGTGTATGTATGTATATGTGTAAGTTTGTGTGCGTGTTTTTCAGTTTCGAGTCACACTACATACATTGTTCTGTGCCTTGTATTTTTACTTAATAGATGTTAGAAATCACTCCATATCTGTATATATAAGGCTGTATCATTTGTTTTAATACCTACATAGTATTTTATGGTATGGATGTGTTAAATATGTTTAACCAGTACCATACTGATGGACATTTAGAATATTTCCATATTTACTGCTACAAACAGTGCTGTAGTGGGTACCTTTGTACATTTTTCTTTGCACCATGGTGTTTCTTTTATCAGCTTTTGATTTTTAGAAAGGGGCATCATAATATAATATGATTCTGTGAGGTCAAAAATGGCTCAGGTTTGCAGCCTTCTGATGGTCTGGCTTGATCCAGAGATAGAAGAATTTAGAGTTTACTGAACTAAGCCCTAAAAAGAATTATCAGAGCTTGTTCAAAATAGAGGGAAAATAAGTTTTTTTTCCAGAGGTAAGAAAAATTAAGGTTTTTTAAAAATCCTATTTCTTTTAAAGAGGTTTTGGGTTATATGCATGTTCCTACGCATGGCCATATGGAACTTAAGGCATGAAATCTCTAAGAACAGGGATTTCCCACATGGATAACCTTTGATTCTTAACTGAAAAAGTAACTGCTTTATTCACCCTGGTTCAGAAGCAATAGTTTTGCTTCCTCACTATCTTGTACTGCATTTAATTTCTGCCAAATAGCATTTCATTGACTCTAAAACATTAAAAGTTGTTCTTTCTCCTGAACGTATTTCTCTCTCTCTCTCTCTCTTTTTTTTTTGTTTCCTGAATGGCAAAAAATAACATAATAAAGGGTAACATTTTATGGAAGAAAAAAATAAAACTTTTATTTTATTAAATGAGGTTAATGTCTAGTTGGAATTCAGCAACAGAACTTGATAGAAAGAAGGGCTCCCGTATTTTGTTCAACAACTTTACTGATGATGTCTTCCATCCTTTAAAAAGATCAATTTTATCAACAGGGTTCAATCGCAGAACAGGCTGGGGAAATCTCCTTGAGGACAAATTCCTGTTGGGACAAATTACACAGCTTCCAACACGGTTGCTCCAGCTATTATTTTGTTATTTCCTAGTCAATGAGAATAGGGGAAGGGAGAAAGAAAGCATCCTCCTAGCCCAAACTTAGATATATGAACACAGCCGACTACAAAATAGGCTAGGGACAGTAGTCTCTAATTGGGCATCCACCTGCCCAGATAAAACTTGGAGGAATATTGTATCACTGAAAGGATAAAAGGTAAGCAATCAATGGGTCAAAGAAGAAATCACAAGGGAAAATTAAAAATATCAGGTGATTTAAGAATATTTTGCATTATCTGGTCCTCGTTTGGGACAGTACAGAGCAACACATTATAGGCACCATTCATCATAAAGTGCCATCACCCTGGGTCAGGCACAACAACCCATGAGGTGGATCCTTACAACAACCTGTAAGGTGGGTACTGCTGTTATCTCCATTTCATAGACAAAGAATCTAGAGCACAGGACAATCTCAAGACCACACAGCTAGAATGTTACAGAGCTAGAATTTGAGCCCATTGTTTTAAAACCTTATTCTCTAGACCAGGTCTTGAATTCTTTTAAACCCAAATACATGTAATCACCTGTTGAGAGCAGAAGTTTTGTCTCTGCTCCCATCTAGCTATGTCAAGTGACGCATGGAGATGATCTCCACTGTTCACAGGCTTCTGTAGCAGTGGGGTTTGTTCTACATTTGAGCAGCCCTGCTCCAGAATGACATAGCTCTCCAGGCCAGACGGTGAAGCAAGTTCTATGACACAGGTGATGGTTTCAAGGAAGGAGAGGTTCTGACCATTTTATTACCTCCCCTGGGACAGAAGCGATCACTTGCAGTGCCATCTAACTCTGCATCTTCACTTGCAGCCAGTTGAACGGGCAAGTCCCTTGCCAAATTCCAACAGAAACATTCATCAGAATTTTCCCTTAGGAATTTTTGCAAAAACTAGCTGTTCCCTCCCGCCATGTTGTAATAGGTAGAAATGGTCACCTAGTTAGGGGTACACAGAATCAAGTATGACAAGTTATCAATTTCCCATTTTTCAAGGTGCTGGAAGTGAGTCATTAAGTAAATCTTGACTATTAGGGTGTCTTCAGACCTTTAAAGAAGCATTTGATGAAAGGATTCTCAGAAACGTAGGTCTAAATTTGATTCTAGTCCTGAGGGCATCTCGTCAATTGCATTTGTCTGCTGCAGCTGTATAAACTCATCTACTGCTGGAAAATCTCAGAAACCTTGTACAGTCATATGTCATTTTATTGCACTTCACAGATATGAATTTTTTGTTTTGTTGTGCTTTTTACAAACTGAAGATTTATGGCAACCCTATATCAAGCAAGTCTATTGGTGCCATTTGTCCAACAGCATGTACTCACCTTACGTCACTGTGTCACGTTTTAGTAATTTTACTAAAATTTTAGTAAAATTTGATACTAAAGCACATATCAAATATTGCAATCAAGTAAGTCACATGATTTTTTGATTTCCCAGTGCATATAAAAGTTCTGTTTACACTATACTATGGAGTATAAACAGAGCTTCTATATGCACTGGGAAATCAAAAAATCATGTGACATGCTTGATTGCAATATTTGATACTCACTTTATTGAGGTGGTCTGGAATCAAACCTGCAATAGCTACAAGGTATACCTGTGCCTCCCAAGGTCTCTGTTTCCTCCTGAATATTCGTCCAGAACGATTTTGTCTACTTTAAGAGAGGGTTCTGGGATTAAATTACACAATCCCTATAGAATTCTTAGTATATAGCAAACTGATAGTAATAATAGCTATTTTCGTGATTAGTTGAAAGTCCACAAAAAATTAGAGAGATGACAATTATTGTAACATAAAACGACAGTGTCAGAAGCAGTAGCCAAATAAAGATGAGAAATGAAGTCAGTCCAGAAGTCTATATAAAAACTATTAAGCAATTTATCTTATGGTGATGATTCACAGATGTTTTATTCATCTCCTTGATAATGATTTGCCTTTGTATTACTTTTATTATCGGACAAAACAATAAAGCAATTTCCACTTGGGGAGAAAGAACTTAGATGAAGTTCAGGTGTTTCTGAAATTATAAATCATGGGTAAAACCAATTCAACTTTCAAATTCTCAGTTTTCATGCACTCTCCAAGGAAAGGAGCCCAGCCTGTGAGCGTACTTATAGATCAAAATATACACATTTGGCGTTACAGAGCTCTAAGAGGCCAGGCAACAAGCAAGCCAAAGGTGTTGATGACCACAGCAGGCAGGCTCACACTTACTAATACTACTTGCAGCCCTAAACTCCCATACACGACTCTATAATTTCCAGACCACCCACATTTACACTAACAAGTCCACATACAGGGTACAACAAGCATTCTCATGCAGTTCTGTCATCATGCCCAGTTTTCATGCCTGACCTTTTCTCATACTTCAGAACATTCTGACACTTCCTCTCTGCCTAACTTCAAAGCAGTGAGCATGGGAGAATAATTTACATTCTTATAGTTGACCAATAAATCTAACCATTTTTTCCTCACAGACCAATAGAGCATTTTATTTACATGTGGGGTCATTTATAAATAGAGTACTTTATTAAGTTCATAAAGATATCTCAGAACAAACACCATTTTTCCAAGTACAATGAATGAATTCTTGGGGTTAAGATTTTGTTGAGATTAGATATTTTGAACTGACCAACTGCCATAAGGACATTTATCGCATTAAATTTTATCAAACACAGATCTTCAGTTTCATGGTCCCAGTAGTTGTATAAGCAACACTAAAGAATCTATCTATTTTGCATTTCATCTTTTTCCCTAAGGCAAATCCTCTTTAAAACCATGTTAGATAAAAATTTTAAAAATCTTTTTAAACTGAAAAAGAACTTATAATTTTTTTTAATGTTCAGGTTGCCTCTGTTTAAAATGTGCCAGCCACTGTGCTAGGCGCTGAGGATACCCAGGCAAAACACACACAGTCCCTGCCTACATGGAGTTTAGAGTACAGGGGAAGCAGCAAGAAGAATATCATGCCTATATAATCACACATGCCTGTATAATTAAAAACACAGGATGCAGTGGGCACAAGTGGTGGCCATGGAAACACAACTCTCCAATTGCAGGGAGCATACTCGACTGACAGCCCCAGCTGTTGCTCCTCTAGATCCTTCAGGCCACCCCCAGTCAATGGCTCCCATTCCTATCAGAGGCAGAACTTGTCTAACATGCATCTTGGTCTAAGAACACCCCACTGGCATCACTGAAGTGTTCTTAGAGCTGAGTAGAGTCTGAGACTCTTCCTATCCACTCCTTCTTCCCTCCCTTTCTCCTTTCTCAAGGATCAGACCTGCATTTGTGGTCTGAAGGCTCTCCCTGTCTATTCTTACCCCTCTTACTCCTGCACTGTATCCTGCACAGGTATTTTCCCTGGTAAGTCCCTTGGATATCTCATCCACTTTTGGCATCTGCTTCTCAGAGGACCTGGACTATATACAACATAGAAGAGAGTACAACCTAGTCTGAGGGATCAGCGAAGACATCTTGGAGAGGGAAATAAATGAGTTGAGATGAGTACAGGCAGAAAGTAATGATGCTAAGAGGAGGCAATGAACATTCCACATACAGAAATTAGCATGTCAAAGATCCTCTGTCACAGGACAAAAGGATAAAGAAGAGAGCTTTATGTTCTTCGCCTAGAATATGAAGCAAGAGAGAGAAGAAGCTGCAGAGGTAAGCAAGGACCAGATAAAAAGAAGAGGAGCAAGAAAATCATCTACTCTGGCTCACCATAGTGAGGCACTGCATGGTGCTGGAGTTAAGAGGCAAAACCCTACATACATAGACTTGGGCCCTACTTAATGCTTTCATAATAATTTATTTACTTATTTAGTTTAAATATCTTAATAAGGAAGGCCAACAAAGAAGAAAGCCACCACTGCATAATTTCTTGGGTCAATGTAGCACTTTTGGTAAAGCTAAAGTATTCATATCGTACAGGCTAAGCTACTATAACAAAGAGACCCTCAAAATACAATGGTTTAATTGAGATAAATCTGTATTTTTTTTTCTCACATAATGGTCTAAAGAGAAACAGAGAATCTAGGGCAGGTGGATATTTCTGCTCTATAGAGTTACCCAAGGATCCATGATGATGGGTGAGCTCTGCCATCTTTCAAACATGGCTTCCAACATGGTTGTCCCAGATATTATTATTTCCTCATTTCCTAGTCAATGAGAATAGGGGAAGGGAGAAAGAGCATCCTACCAGCCCAAACTTAGACACATGAACAAAGCTGACTGCAAAGTAAGCTAGGGAAAGTAGTCTCTAACTGTGCATCCACCTGCCCAAACAAAACTTGGAGGAATGTTCTATCATTAAAAGGATAAAAGGTAAGCAACCAATGGGTCAAAAAAGAAATCACAAGGGAAATTTAAAAATATATTGAGACAAGTGAAAATGAAAATATTACATACCAAAATTTATGACATGCAGTGAAAGCAGTCATAAGAGGAGAGTTTGTAGCTGTAAATGTATATATTACAAAAGAATGATCTCACATCAACAACCTAACTTTATAACTCAAAGAACTAGGAAAATAAGAACGAATTAAACACAAAGCTAACAAAAGGAAGGAAATAATAAGGATTAGAACAGAGATAAACAAAATAGAGAGTAGAAAATTTATAGGAAAAAAGTCAATGAAACTGAGTTAGTATTTTGAAAAAATCAACAAATTTGATAAGCTCTTAGATGAACTAAGAAAAAAAGGTAAGACTCAAAAAACTAGAATTAGAAAGGAACTAGATGTTAGAAGCAATGTCATAGAAATAAAAGAGATTATAAGAGAATACAATGAACAATTGTATACCAACAGATTGGATAATGTAGAAGAAACATAAGAATTCCTAGAAACACACAACCTATCAAGACTGAATCATGAAGAAATACAAAATCTGAACAGACCCGTAACTAATAAGCAGATTGAATTAGTAATCTAAAACCTCCCAACAAAGAAAAGCCCAGGACCAGATGGCTTCACTGGAGAATTCTGCCAAACATTTGAAAAAGAATAACACCAATCCTCTCCAAACTCTTCCAAAAAAATTGAAGAGCAGTAAACACATCCAAACTTATTTTATGAAGCCAGCATTACCTTAATACCAAAGCCAGATAAAGATGCTGCAAGAAAACTACTGACCAATATCCCTAAAAAATAATGATGTAAAAACTTCAACAAAATCCTAGCAAACAGAATTCAACAGCATACTAAAAGAATTATATAGGGCAACCAAGTGAGATTTATTTCTGGAATACAAAGATAGTTCAACATGCAAAAATCAATCAATTTACATATTACCACTGTAGTTTATATTACATTAACAGAATAAAGGGCAAAAACTACAGAATCAACTCAATCAATGCAGAAAAAGTATATGAAAAGACTAAACACCCTTTTATGATGAAAATACTCAACAAATTAGAAATAAAAAGAAACTACTTCCACATAATTAAGACCATATATGAAAAACCCACAGCTAATGTAATATTCAACGGTGAAAGACAAAGCATTTCCTCTAAGATCAGGAACAAAACAAGGATCCCAGCTTTTGCCAGTTCTTTTCAACACAGTATTGAAAGTCCAAGCCAGAGCAATTAGGCAAGAAAAAGAAATAAAAGGCATCCAAATTGGAAAGGAGGAAGTAAAACGATCTCTGATCACAGATGACAAATCTCATATGTAGATAAACCTAAAGATTCCACCAAAGAATCTGTTAGAATTAATGAACAATTTCAGCAAGATCGCAGGATACAAAATCAATACAAGAAATCAGTTGCATTTCTATACATTTATAATGAACAATTTGAAAAGGAAATTAGGGAAACAATTCCATTTGCCATGGCATCAAAAAGAATAAAATATTTAAGAATAAGCTAACCAAAGAGGTGAAATAGTTGTACATTGAGAACTACAAAACATTGCTGAAAAAAATTAAAGAAATAGGCCAAGTTCAGTGGCTCATGCCCGTAATCCCAACTTTTTGGGAGGCCAAGGCGGATGGATCACTTGAGATCAGGATTTCAAGACGAGCCTAGCCAGCAGGGTGAAAGCCTGTCTCTACTAAAAATACAAAACTTAGCCAGGCATGGCGGTGGGCACCTGTTGTCCCAGCTACTCAGGAGGCTGAGGCAGGAGAACTGCTTAAACCTGAGAGACAGAGGTTACAGTCAGCTGAGATCATGCCATTGCATTCCAACTTGGGTGACAGAGCAAGACTCCATCTCAAATAAATAAATAAATAAATAAATAAATAAATAAATAAACGGAAAGACATTCTGTGTTCATGAATTGAAAAACTTAATAGTGTTAGGATGTCCGTGTTACCCAAAATGATCTACAGATTCAAAACAATCCCTACCAAAATCCCAATGGCATTTTTTGAAGAAATAGAAAAATCCATCCTAAAATTCCAACAAAGTTGGAAGACTCATAGTTCCTGATTTAAAAACATATTACAAAACTGCAAGAATCAAAGCTATGTGGTACTGGCATAAAGACACACAAATAGACCAACGGGGTAGAGTAGAGGTCCCAGAAACAAACCTTCACATGTATGGTCAAAGGATCTTCAACAAGGAGCCTAAATCACTCAGTGGGGAAAGGTGTCTTACATGGCAGGAACAGGAGCAAGAGAGAGTTGGGTGGGGTAGGGGGTGCAACACACTTTTAAACAGATAGATCTCAAAAGAACTCACTATTATTTGTATCATATACTGATACAAATACAAATAAGCTAACCAAGGAGGTGAAATAGTTGTACATTGAGAACTACAAAACATTGCTGAAAAAAATTAAAGAAATAGGCCAAATCTCCCCAATTTATTTACATACTTGGTCTTTTATTTGTATCAGTATGGACTCATGGATATTTTATTCTTTGGGTTATAATTCAATACTATTTTATTTACTTTCTTGCTCAAACTGTTGCAGCTTTGGTCATTGAGATCTCTTTCATTAGGCTCCTGTGCTCCTCTGATGTATTCCCATCATTGTGGCCAAAAATAATTTTCAAAATATTAAAAACATAATGATGAAACTAATAGATATAGAATATGCATCTAAAGATTTATTTAATTAATAAAGAAACCAGAAGGATGACAGAGTTCAAAGGAAGACACAAGAAACTGACGCATATATAGTTTCTAGGTGGAAAATATAATGCCGAAATAAGATTGCTAAATTAGAAACAATGCTGGTTAATGTCATGCACTGCATTAAACCTGTAACTTTTGGGATTAACATCTCTCATGAACAAAATCATTTGCATCTTTGAGTAAGCAGAGTAACCGCCCCCAAAAGATAGCCATGTCTTGGCCAGATGCAGTGGCTCATGCTTGTGCTTTGTGAGGCTGATACAGGAAGATCACTGGGGCTAGGAGTTCAAGACCAGCCCAGGCAACAAAGAGAGACTCCATCTCTACAAAAAATTTAAAAATTAGCCAGGTGTGGTGGTGCATGCCTATAGTCCCAACTACTCAGGAGGCCGAGGCAGGAGGACTGCTTCAACCTGGGGGTTTGAGGCTGTGGTGAGCAATGATGGCATTACTGCACTCTAGTGTGGGCAACAGACCAAGACCCTATCTCTAAAATAATAATAATAATAAAGATTTCCATGCCCTAATTCTGGAAACTGCAGATACATCATTTACATGACAAAAGAGGTTTTGTTGCAGATGTGATAAAGTTAAGGATCTTAATATGGGGATATTATTTAGGTGAGCCCAATGTAATAATAAGAATCCTAATAAGAGAAACAAGGCAAGAGGGTCAAAGTCAAAAAGAGATGGGAAGATGTTATACTGCAACTTTGAAAATTGAGAAAGGAGCCCAAAGTCAAGGAATATAGGCAGCTCCTAGAAGGTAGAAAACACAAAGGAGCAGGTTTTCCCCCTGGAACTTCCAGAAGGAATGCAACCCTGCCAACATCTTGATTTTAGCCCAGTGAAACCCGGCAAGGACTTCTGAGCTGCACAGCTGTAATGCAATAAATTTGTGCTTATATTAAACCATTCAACTTGTGGTAATTTGTCATGGCAGCAATAGGAAACTAATACAATCTCTACCAGAGAGAAGTCATCAGATCTTATCAGTTTTCTATGAGTTAACATTTAACACTATAGAATCTGGTCTCTAAGCAATAATTAATCATCAGTCAAACAAAGTTATTATTCCCTAGAGAGCTGGAAAACTGTTGGGTGGGTTTGATGGAACAGAGCTCTAACAGGGTGTTTAACAGTCATCTTTTTGCTGTATTCCCACATCCTGGATAACCTTTCTTAACATGTCTTTGCTGTGGCCATATTTCTCTCAGAAGCATTCACATACTTCCATACCTATCCTCCCTCTGGAGGGTAGCATTGTTACTGCACACTAACCCATTATTTGGGGGCCTTTGATAGCTTTGGACTCTTTACACATGAGGCCTTTGAAAGGGCAATATCTTAAGGGTGAGATTTAATGATCAGGCAATTTATCTTGCCTTTGGAAGGATTCAGGTCATATCTCTGATACTAATGCTACTTTCTGTTAAACATTTCTTAAAAATCCATTGACACCAAAGTTTACACATTAACTGACATTGTTCCTGAAGCCTGAATCTGTAAATGCTTATTTCTTGTTTTTTCAACAATATGCAATATGTATAACATACTCCCTTCATTCCACTTTTTCCTCTGTGATAGTTTGCCCAAATACCACCCAGTGTCAGATTGATTTGTTCAGTCCAACAATCTTCTGAAAAAAAGAGCACCAGTCACATAAATAGGTATCATAAAGATTAAGAAAGAATTGAACAGAGAAAAAAAAATTTTAACTGAAAGTCATGTTAGGATCAGAGATATAACCCAAATCCTTCCAAAGGGAAGGAAAATTGCCTGACCATTAAGTCTCATCCTTAAGATATTGACCTTTCAAAGGTCTCATGTATAATGAGTCCAAAACTATCAAAGGCCCCCAAATAATGGATTAATGGACAGTGACAATGCTACCCTCCAGGGACATGCTGTGAAAAGAACCGGGCTTCCTGACTCCAATCTTCTGCTTTCAAATCCACCCTGCATGCCCCACCCATCCTCTTCTTCAGAAAGCACTTTAACGGCTCACAACATTTTTGAGCCTCCTTACTGCCTTTAACTCAAGTGTGGAACCTCACATGCCTGTGTTACCTATCTGGCTCCATTCCCACTGCATATGTTCCAAGAAACCCCTGCTGGCCTAGTGCAGTGGTTTTCATACTTAAGTGTCCATGAACATCACCCGGAGGGTTTGCAAAAACAGCTTGCTAGGCTCCATCACAGAGTTTCTGATTCTGTAGAGAGCAAAACTCAAGAATCTGCATTTGTAGCAAGTCCCCAAGAGATGCTGCTGCTGCTGCTGGTTTAGACATCAAACTTTGAGAACCACAGGAATCTGAGCTCTGGGCTACTCCTTTTTAAAAAAAAACTCAGGCCGGGCGCGGTGGCCCAAGCCTGTAATCCCAGCAATTTGGGAGGCCGAGACGGGTGGATCACGAGGTCAGGAGATGGAGACCACTCTGGCTAACACGGTGAAACCCCGTCTCTACTAAAAAATACAAAAAATTAGCCAGACGCAGTGGCGGGCGCCCGTAGTCCCAGCTACTCGGGAGGCTGAGGCAGGAGAATGGCGTGAACCCGGGAGGCGGAGCTTGCAGTGAGCCGAGAT
>NW_012100432.1:1825757-1879576 GCF_000951045.1 Mandrillus leucophaeus
GCTGAGGCAGGAGAATGGCGTGAACCCGGGAGGCGGAGCTTGCAGTGAGCCGAGATCGCGCCACTGCACTCCAGCCGGGGCAACAGAGCGAGACTCTGTCTCAAAGGAAAAAAAAAAATAGGGAAAAGACAAGACCATATACGATTTGGCGCTAGAAATGACAGTATTCTATTTCTACTATCCTTTTCTTAAAGAACTCCATGGTCCACATGGTAGCAGAGAATATGACACCTGGTGTTATCTCCCCTTCCACCCCTTGGACCACGGCTGGCTGGAGCAAAGATCGACCCCTGACCAAGTTAGACCAATCCCACATGTTTGGAACAAGGATTTTGAAGGTGTCAGAGTTACCTGTGGGGAGCTATATAATGTTTAGGACTGAGCCCTGTGCAAGTCAAGGAAGGTAGACTGGAGAGACAAGGGGGGAAACAAGATCAGCCCCCTGCAGATCTAGAGCAATTCCTGATAAGGTTCTGGTTCCTCTGAGACCTGGATGGACTCTTTGCAAAGAGTGCCGGTAGATTCTTCTGGGGGCAGTGGTTCTCAAATACACCCGTGCAGAGGCAACATCCAGGCAGCTTGTTTCTATGTTGACATCTCAGATTCCCCTCTAAAGAATATGTTGAGAAGGTGTGGGCATGGCACAGGAATGGGGATGTTTAACAAGCACCCCAGTGATCTTGATGGAAGTCTGTGGGTTATATTCTGAGAAACACTATCCTCCATTTGTTTGTTTGCTTTTAACTCCAGCCCCTTTGAGTGGGTGTCTTGTTCTTAGAATCAAAAAGTACTAATTAAGGCAGTGCATATTACCAAGGTTTGGGAAGTAAAGGCAAGCCACTAGACAAGGTGATACGTGGGTCCTCAGGAATGAGTGAGAATTAGCCAAGTGGAATGTGAATATGCGTATGGCTAGGGAGGGCAGCGGAAAGGTAGGTTGTGCAAAGGACCTCGGTCAAGAGCGAGTATGGTATACCTAAGGATCCAAAATTCAATATGAATAGAGCAGCAGTGTCTGTGTGTGTGGCGGGGGCTGGCAGGTGGGTAGAGAGAGAACACTGACCAACAATCAGGAATCCCCCTGTTGGAAAGCAGTCATCCTCTTACTTCTTCCCGTGGGCAATACTCTATTCCTCCTCATGCCTCAGGGATCCTGCTGGCTTTTTGGCTGCTGTCTTCTATTTTCTCTGCCTAGACCCTTTCCCTCTCTGGCTAGCTTCCCTAACATTTCTAGAATCAAAACCCTACATTTTAATTTTTTTATTTCCATAGGTTTTCAGGAGGAATAGTTGGTATTTGGTTACAGGAGTAAGTTATTTAGGCGTATTTGTGGGATTTTTGGTGCACCCATCACCCGAGCAGTGTACACTGAACCCAATTTGTAGTCTTTTATCCCTCACTCCCTCCCACTCTCCCCTGAGTCCCCAAAGTCTACTGTATAATTTTTATGCCTTTGCATCCTCATAGCTTAGCTCCCACTTATGAGTGAGAACATATGATGTTTGGTTTTCCATACCTGAGTTACTTCACTTAGAATAATAGTCTCCAATTTTGTCCAGGTTGCTGAGAATGCCATAAATTCATTCCTTTCTATGGTTGAGTAGTATTCCATCACATATATATATATCACAGTTTATCCACTCATTGATTGATGGGCATTTGGGCTGGTTCCATATTTTTGCAATTGTGAATTGAAAACCCCACATCTTTAAAGAGTACTTCACGCTAAAGCCTACTGTAAAAGAGATTTCGGGTGTATACCAGACACCTCTTGGGCTGCGCCCTGCAACCTCTCTTCTGGGCTGCTCCCTGTCTCAGCTATACCACAGGTCTCTCTCTGCCCTGGAGCTTGGCATGGGATGGCTGCTGGGAGCCACTCAGTGTGAGGGAGTTAACACCCAAGAAGAAACCCTTGGCCCAAAGGGGACAAGAGCCCATGGAAAAATATTCTTTTTTTCTTCCTGGTGGGTAGAAAATTCTCAGGTGCATTTTACATAGCATCTCAGAGCATCCTCAGTGGGATTGAGGTCTGGTGGCCACTTTCCAATCCTTGCTCCTGCTCCTTGAGATTTCTTCCCAGAATAAACCGTAGGCACCCAAGCTCTTAGACAAGCCGACATCAATAATGACCAAAGGGAAGGATTAAGGTCATCAGAATACTAGAAAGGCTTATTTATCTACTCTGGTCTACCTGAAAATGCATATGGGCTTGTTCGGGTCTCTAGTACTCTAAATTTTTCACTTTGTTCTAGATATTCCCATGAGAATAACCTTAGTTCTGTCTGCAGTGAGTTTGGATTTTATTCTGGGAATTAGCACTTCCAATCCTATCTGGACCGGATGGGGAGATTCTCTGTGTATAGCTTGATGGAGTCAGTACTGGTTTCTGTTCCTCTTACCTAATTCTCTGAGGGACAGTGAGGGGGGACCCCAGATGGTCCCCCACCCTGCATCAGGGCTGCTTTCCCTCCCACACAGCAGATGTGCACCTACTATGGGGGTCTGGCGGGGCCCTACGACTGAGGAAGGCACTTCGACTTCTGCCTCTGAGGAAATCTTCAGTGAGTCTCACAACAAAATTAACTTCTTGGCAGTCTCTTCTACTGGTCTTTGTGTTAGTTTCTCTGGCCCTCAGAAGTCCTGGCCTCTCCCCTCAGTCTGTATCTCTCTTTCTTAATTGGTTTTTCCCCAAGCATGTTTTTCCTAGATCAAGCCACCATCATCGCTTGACTGAAGCATGGTTGCAGCTTCCTAGCTAACTTACTGATTGCATTAATCATTTCCTAACCTAGTAAATATCCCATGTGACTTTTATTTTAAAGTGTGAGTCAGATCATGTCCCTCTCTGCTTAAGAAACTCCATTAACTTCCCATTGTACTTAGAATAAAATACAAATGCTCAACCATGGCCTACAAGGCCATCTTTGATTTAATCGTGCCTCACCACTCCCTCCCCTACTCACTATGTTCCAGCCACACAGGCCCATTCTGTATTCATAAAACCTACCAAGCATGTTCCTACCTCTGGGCCTCTGCACTCACCATACCCTCTTCCTAGGAAAAACCACCCCCTAGACATTCCCATGGTGGGGTCCTTCTCAGCTTTCTGGCTCAGCTGAAATGTCGTTCCAAAGACAGACTTTCCACAGTAGCTAATCCAAAGTAACATTCCCTCCCCAAGTTGCACCCTCTCGCTCAATCACCTGTTTTTCATGGTCCTCACGGTCCCACACAATTCATGTTACATAGTAGACACTTAATGTTTCCTGAATGAATAAATCAATGAATGAACCCTCTAGCAAGTTGTGAAGGCCACACACATTTATGGGTGCTTTAACTACTTTGCTTTTTATTCTAAGACGTGTTCTGACTCAGATTCTTTGGAGACGGTAAGGCCTTAGGGTCAAAGACTGCTATTTTAGACATCTATCCATATACTACTCAGTAAGTCATGCTAAAGTCCCCAAAACTACCTCCCATATCTCAGTGGGCTAGCACATCAAAGGTTGCTTTCTCATCGTTTCCAGATCCGATGCAGGTCAGCTTGAGGGAGGAGAGGAATTCTGTCATAAAGCTTTTTTCTAGTGAGTCAGCCAAGCCCGGGGGTCTTAGAATCAGGCCCTAGATCTTCTCTATCCAGAAAGCAGATGAGGGCAAAAAATGTCAGGGAAGCAGTGAGTTATCATGGGCAAGCAGTTATTATGGGCAAGGCATAGGCAAAACATTTAACACTTCTATCCACATTCCATTGGTCAGAACGCAGCCTCCTCCTCCCCCATACTCCAGCAAGAGAAGCTGAGCAATGTAATCCGTGTGCCACCCAGGAAGCAAAGAAGTGGAGTTTGGTGAGTATTGGGCCATGTGATAGCCTATTCCATCAGGCTTCAGATGACATTATTCGTCATCTGAAACTGGGGTCCGTCTTGCCAGTCAAGCATGCATTTCCAAGCTAAAGCACCACTGGAGGCTGCTGCTGTTGGAAGGATGTAAGCATGCAATGGATGCAAAAATAGTCCCTTCTCTCGACCTCTTGCATCCCCATCTTCAGCCAATACCTCCCGTGACAGAACCTAATCAGAAGCCAGCTAATAAGGGAGCCTGGCAAATGTAGCTTACAGACTTTGACTCTGGATCACAGTTCAGCGCATAGCAAGGTGGGCCTGGAGATGAGAATCAATAGCTAAATAACCAGCAGAGCGTTGAACTTATTAATTCAACAGAGATAATTAAGAGGCTTCAAACCCTAGGTTACTCCATAGGTTATTTTTCTAAGGCCTTTTCTAAAGATTCCTCCTCTGAGGGAATAATTTTCAGGAATCCATTCACATACTCAGAAAAACAAAATACAGGAAAGTGCATTTAAAAGAAAATTTTCTGACCACCTGGAGAGGCCATATAATAACAGGTGAAAAAAAAATAGAGAAAAATTAAGCACCAAAATATTCACTCCTATGTGCAATGGACAGAATGATCATATCGTATGATTATTCTGCTGGGACGCTGGACTCTATGCATTTGAAAAAGGATGAAGAAATTAATCCATACTCATAAGAGGATGACAGAAGTGGCTAAGTAGTCCTTTAGCACAGGGCTTTAAGCCTTGAAAGCTATTGGAAAGCTCAATGTAAAATAAGGTTAAGGCCCATTCACACGCACAAAGCTGAAATGGCGGGGAAGGCTGGTGGTAGGAGAGGAGCTTAGGACAGCACTCAGGTATTGGTGTGGGGTACCACACCAGTAGAAGACCCTCCCTCTTCTATTTTGACATCATGAGCCCATGCTGTCTGGTTTCAAAGTAGCAAATTGGTTGCTGAAGCTCGTCTTGTTTCAAAGTAGCATATTGGTTGCTGAAGCTCGTCTTGTTTCAAAGTAGCATATTGGTTGCTGAAGCTCCAGTCATGGTATCTGTGTTCTAGACAGCAGAAAGAGGAAATGGAAAGGCAAAAGACTATGCCTCCCACCTGAGTCAGCTCCCAACAACAGCCCTTCCTGGAAGTGCCGCAGAGCCATATTTAATAGTGTGAGAGGATGGGAAATGTGATTTTAAACAGAGCACACTACCCCCCCAACTAAGATTGGGGTTCTGTTACCAAGAATGGGAGAAATGGATGTCAGGCAGGCAACTAGCAGTTGGCCACAAACACTAAGGATGTGGCTTCCCAGGTGAGCCAGGGAAAAGTGCTGACAATGAAGACATTCAGTTCTCCCCTGAGCAGTTGGTTCCGTTACCTTCACTTGCCACCTTTACCACCCTACCCAGGGAGTCCCTCTGTGAGGGATCAGAAGGCACCAGCCAGCAGAGACTGTCCACTTGATCATCAGACATATCCTTTGTCCCAACTAACTGGATTGCATCCTTTACCTAAGATAAGCAAATGCTCACCACCATCGTTGGTATGTATAGGAAGGAATATATGCTTATTTACCATAGATGACCCCACCTTTCCAGAATATAGCAAAACCAATTCTAGGTCTCAGAGATAACAAATGTAAAGTTTCTAATCCTGCCTGACTTGGTCAGCAACAGCTCAGTATTATGAATAATGAATAATGATACAAATAACAGTAACAGCCATCCCTCATTGATTGTTGACCATGTGCCAATCACTGTGCTGAGCATCTTATCCTAGAGGCCCACTTGGGAGTATTAAATGTGGAAATGTATCAGTCTCAGAAGAGGTTTAGATTTGTTTTTTATTCAATGTCACCCAGGTGTTAAGTCACAGAGTCAGGATTTAATCCAAATCTTCCTGACTCCAACCTCCATTGATCTTTCAGTTAACTCCAAATTAACTGAGGCTGTCATGTGTTGAGCCTTTGTATTAGTTAGAATGTAGATGCTTGGATTTAATGAAGACCAAAGGAGAGTGGTTTAGATTAGTACTGATTCAAGTCCAAGTAGTAAACAGTCTGGCAGCAGTTGGGGGCTGGGTAGTACAGCTCTGCTCCACACAAAGCTGAGGGAACCCATACCCCTTCCATATTGATGCTCTGCCATCCTATGGTTGAAGATGGCTCTCCACACCTCCTTGTTCCAGCTCAAGGGAAGGAAGGAAGAACAAGCAGAAGGTGTTTCCTCTAAATGGGATTAACTCAGAAGTGACAATTCCTCTCACAGTTCTTTAGGCAGAGCTTGGTCACATGGCCACACCAGTGACAAAGAAGTCTAGGAAATGTAGCCCCTACCTTGACAGCCACATGCTCAGACAAAACTAAAAGGTGGGGACTATTTCTAAAAGGAGGAGAGGAAATGGATTTTGGGGACAAAAAGCAGTCTCTGCCAGACTTGCAGATTACATCATAGGAAGAGAGACTGGACTCTTTGGTTCAGAGGAAGAGCTGAACACTGCCCAACCAAGACCACACAAAATGGGAAACTCTGCTAATGGAGAGCAGGCAGAATGGAAGTGGGACAGCCCAAAACTGCAGCTGGGGCACTGCTCGGTAATTATACACCAGAAGAAACAGTGACCATAAGAGCTGAAAGGAAAACAAGCTGTTATTGTTGTAAGAAAAATAAAACAAAAGTTCTTGCTAATCATGCTACCCAAGTTACACATTTATCCTCCTGGCTCTTGGCCATGATGGAGCTCACAGTCTTTTTTCAGACTCCCCTTTCTCAGAGCACATAGGGTGGGTAGATGTTGGTTTTCTGGACAGGGGAGGAGGTGGGCTGGGTCTTTATGCTGAAAATACCCACTCTGGCTCCTCCCTCTGGACCCAGATCCCAAGGTGGTAGATGTTTTGATGGTACCTCAGTGAGATGGAGCCACTGTTGAAAAGCACTGCAGGAAAGAAGCCAAAGTGGTGGGCTGGGCAGATCTGGCATTATCAGAAGTTCATAATTAACACATGCAGATCCATTTTATGTAGGCTTTGAGGATTCACAAAGGCCCAGGCTAAGCCCTCAAAAGTCTTCTTGCTGTTATATGCACACTCATAGTAGATTCTTTATCAGTGGTAGCCTGAAGCCTGCCACTGTACATCTTGTCTCTAATCTCTTTTTTCCTTTTCCTTTTGAGACCGAGCCTCATTCTTTCACCCAGTCTGGAGTGCAGTGGCACAATCATGGCTCACTGCAGCCTCAACCTCCCTGGGCTCTGGTGATCCTCCCACGTCAGCCTCCTGAGTATCTGGGACTACAGATGTGTGCCACCATGCCTGGCTAAGTTTTGTGTTTTTTTTTTTTTTTTTTTAGAGATGGGGTTTTGCCATGTTGCCCAGGCTAGTGTCAAACTTCTGGGCTCAAGCGATCTGCCTGCCTTGGCCTCTCAAAGTGCTGGGATTACAGATGTGAGCCACCATGCCCGGTCTGTCTCTAATTCTTAAAACCACCATAGCAGGTGCTTTTGGCTTCCCTCCCACTCCCTTGTCCTTACCATTTCAGAGCACAGTGGCTTGCTTCCAAATGCCAGCACCTGAATTTCTCTGCTGAGGACTTTCTTGTGCTGCTAGAGTCCTACTTTGCCAAGTTCGGGATACAACATATGCACCTACAAATTATTATAACACTCCACCTCGCAGAAGTAGCCCTCAGTTAACTGCTCTCAGGCATTGGTGTATAAATACCTCGGCTCCCTCAGATTTTCCCTCAGATGGGAAAATTTGTAGGTACATGCACTCCACTGGTTCCCAGAGCCTCCCCAGTGGGAACAAGCTCTAATAGCCTATGGTGGTAATTGAATTGATAACATACTTTTTCAGGGGCTGCCTTCTATTCCGTGTCATTTCCTGACTGCCCAACTGATGTTTCCAGGACTTCCTAAATAAACTACTTGTAGTCTATCTCAGAATCTGCTTCCGGGAGATCTTAAATAAGACACCCTGTGAAATAAGTTATGATTCCCATGAGGGTAACAGGCTGGCACCATAAAAAGCGCACTGGCTCTGGAGTCAGAACGACCCAGATTTGAATTCCAGTTTCATCCCTTACCAGCTGTGTGGGGCTGAGAAAATTGTTAGGTTCTGGTGTCTCCATTTTCTGGTCTGTTAAATGAAGTCAATTATACCCACCTTGCAGAACCGGACAGCTTTCAATAAAACGATTCCTCTGATTTCCCTAACACTGTCCCCAGAACATAACAGGCACTCAACAAGAGTTAGTTTTCTTCCCTCCTGTCTCCATTTTACAAATAAGGAAACTGAAACTCAGGAAGGTTTCCTGACCTGTACAAGGTTAAAAAGTTGGTTAAGTGACAGATCTTGGATTCAAACACAAATATCCTCATTCCAAATCTACTTAAAACTTTTCCACTGCGCCTCCCATATCCACTTCAGGGCCTAAATTTCCTGACTTGATACACAAAATCATTTCAAACTTCAAATTCCCAGGTCTTTCTTTCCTATTGTGCTCTGCAGATACCACATCTGGCTTCTGATCCTCAGAGATTCCCACATTCTGGTGCCATTCACACCCTTTGCTTTTTGTGCCCTCCATCCTGGGGCATGGCTCTCTCTCTTTCCCACATTCAGCTGTTACACACACTTTTAATTTGGGGGTAAAGATTTTCACAAGTTCAACTCTGGGTAAAATACAACATCACTGAAAATAGATGAAAATGCAGGAAAAAAGGATTACAGGTAACTCAGGGACAAATAAATGTACATTTGAATGTTTTACTCTTAGACAAAGGTGAGGAGTCCTTTCCTGGCTCCCCTTTGAAGAGAACACCCAGAACCCTTCCGGGGTGGAGCACAAACATGCCAAGCACCTGCTGCTTCTTGGTGAGTGAGTGGAGGTCCCAAAAAGGAAGAAATATCCAATGTTTCCAAATTAACTCTCCCAACAAATAGTGCTGTTACCCAGCAGCTCAGCCAAAAGCAAAGCAGAGGCAAAGACAAAAAGGAAAACCAAAGTCATTCTGTTCAACTCACTCAGATTTTTGCAATTAGAAATCTAGAAAAAAGCTATTTTTATTTCCAACTTTACATTTGGGCTAATTTTTAAAATACAATACTATTTGGAAATATGTTTATATTGCAGGAACATAATCTTTCAGGGGTTGAACTTTGAAAGGTCCTATGTGTGACCTCACCTACAGTACAGTGACCAATCTGTCGTGGTTTTAGTACTAAAAGTCCCTTGTCCCAGAAAATTTCTTAGTCCTGGGTAAACAGAAATGGTTGGTCAACTAATTAGAATACAAATTTGATTCTCAAGTCTGCTCTTTTAAAATACAAATCTCCTTAGGCAGGTCAAAACAATTCACCAGTGGTAATTTAGGGTTCTGATAGCTTCTCACA
Source organism: Mandrillus leucophaeus (assembly GCF_000951045.1). Taxonomy (NCBI): domain Eukaryota; kingdom Metazoa; phylum Chordata; class Mammalia; order Primates; family Cercopithecidae; genus Mandrillus; species Mandrillus leucophaeus. The sequence goes on from NW_012100432.1 coordinate 1,835,001, forward strand.
AAATACCCCACAAAAATGGTCCCCAGTTTAAAAATCCATGAGGATCTCCTATTAAAGGAATCACAAATGCAGACACTGATAGAGACAAGATTCCAATACGTGAAGAAAGCAATTTGCATAAAATCTTCCAGTCTACTCTTTACTTATACAAGGAAATAGAATCTCATTCTTCCAGAAACCCACAGCCCATTTAGTCCATTACCTTCCCTCCTTTGATAGACATGGGATGGACAAACATCTCTCTACCCGAGAAAAACTGCTCAAGTGTGATTTTTAAAAATGGCAGTTCTCATTGGGACTCAATGGCAAGGACTATGAGGACTATGGGTTTCCTTCCCTCTCTTTCTTTCTTTCTCTTTCTCTCTTCCTTCCTTCCTCCCTCCCTCCCTCCTTTCCTTCCTTCCTTCCTCTTTCCTTCTCTCTCTCTCTCTCTTTTTCTTTCCTTTTCCTTTCTCTCTCTCTCTCTTTTTTCTTTTTTTGAGACAGTTTCACTCTCTCACCCAGGCTGGAGTGCAGTGGTGCAATCCTGGCTTACTGCAGCCTTGACTTTGTGGGCTCTGGTGATCCTCCTGCCTCCGCCTCCTGAGTAGCTGCATCTACAGGCCCATGCCACCATGCTTGATTAATTTTTTATATATTTTTTAGTAGAGATGGGGTTTTGTCATGTTGCTCAGGCTGCTCTCAAATTCTTGGGATCAAGAAATCCACCTGCCTTGGCTTCCCAAAGTGCTGGGATTGTAGGAGCCACCACAACCAGCCTATGGTTTTCTTAGTCTGGATTCCTCTAGAAGCCAATCCCAGATAAGGATTTAAGTGTAAGGTATTTATCTGAGAGGTCATCCCAGGAAACAACAGTAGGACAGTGCATAAGTGAGACAAGAAAGATAAGGCCACACACATACACAAAAAGGACTAGCCTATTAAGTCACCTATCACCATGGGCGAGTGGAGCTTAACCCCATGAGGAAACTCTGGGAAAAGGTGTACAATATACAACCCTTAGTTTCACTGGATGGGCAAGGGAGCTGGAGTACCCACAGGCCAAACCCTATTCATTTCTGGAGGGAATGGATGTTAATTCCCCTGCATTTACAGCCCACCACTTCCACAGCCAGAGAAAGTCCTCAGACAAACCAATGCAGGTGCTGGCAGCAGGAAGTGAAGCTGGCATGCACGACCACGGCCAGGGCAAAGATGTAGGGACCAGCAACACCAGCAGCATCTGCTACAGCAATCAACGCAGAACCCATGAGCCACCATAGCTCTGTGCTAGTCAGTTGCTGCCATGTGGGAACGCAGCCAGTGTTGCTACAGCTTCTGAATTTTTAAAAGAAACCAGGGATCCAGATTGTTTTGTGGAATTTCCTGATTCATACTTGCTATTGATTGATTTAAATATTTTAAAAACAGTCTAGGGAATAACCAAGCATGTCTATAGGCAGAATGTAGCCTATGGGCTATCAGTTTGCATCCACTACTCTAGTTTAACCTCCTTATTTTATAGATAAGGAGACCAAGGCCCTAGAGGACAGTGACTTGACTCAGGGGATGCTGCAGATTACCACTTGTCTGGGTTCTGCAACCAGTTCCCTTAACTCCCAGGCCAGAGTTCTTCCTAACCCACTGTACTGCCCACTCTCTCCTCTCCACACCCATCCTCAAAGGGCAGGAGCCTTATCCCTGCCCTCCACTGCACTCAGAGCAAAGGAAGTTTCCCTTTCTTCCATCAAAGCACTAAATATTTTGTCTCACTAGAAATGTATTCCTTACTACTCTTAATTTCACAGAAGTTAGACAGTACTTATTTTGTCCTGGGCACCCTTCTAAGTACTTTACAAATAATTACTTTCATTCTCAAAGCAACCATATGAAGTAAGGATTATTATTTTCCCAGTCTTAAAGATGGACAACTGAAAGGCAGAGAGGTTAAGATACTTGCCTGAGTTGAAGTAGTGATGGAATTAGGAGACAAATTTTGGCAGCTATCTCCAGAGCCACAGAATGACAACCACTACTCGACACTGACTCTCAATCACCTACCTATTTAGACTCTTATAATACCCCGATTGGACCTTTTTTTCTATGATAACAGGAATTGGCAAAGGATGGGCTCATGGGCCAACATCTACCCCCTGCTTGCTTTTGTAATAACAAGTACACCAGAATACAGTCACATCCATTAATTTATGTATCGTCTGCAGCCATTCTTGCCCTACAACGGCAGAATTGAGGAGCTGCAATACAGGCCATAGGGCCCACGAAGCCTGTTTTATTTAGTGCTATAGCTTGGATAAGGGTTGTTTGTCCCCACCAAATCTTATGTTGAAATTTAATCCCCGATGTTGGAGGTGGGTCCTAATGGGTAGTGTTTGTGTCACGGGGATGGATCCCTCATGACTAGATTAATGCCTTCACTCAAAGGTGAGTGAGTTCTCACTCTGTTGGTTTTCACAAGAGCTAGTTGTTAAAGAGTCTGGCGTGCCCTCACCTCTCCCCTCCTCTCTCATCATGTAATCTCTGCACACACCAGCTCCCATTCCCTTCTACCATGAGTGGAAGCAGCCTGACCAGATGCAGCCCTATCTTGGACTTTCCAGCCATCAGAATCATGAGTCAAATAAAACCTTTTTTTTTTCTAAATAAATTACCCTGCCTCAGGTATACCTTTACAGTAACACAAAATGAACTAAGACATTTAGTATCTGGCCCTCCACAGAAAAGGTCTGCCAACTTCTTCATTACAGAATTGCCAAGCTTTCCTCTGACTGCAAGTTTCTTGATTATGCTGCTTAATCATAATGCAGAAAATCCTATAATCCCTCCCAAAGCCTTAGCATACACAGTGATGAATTCACAGGTTAGACTTCTAGAAACTGCAAATATGCAGATGTCTGGGAACCCAGAAATCATCAAAAATACCCTCAGAACTCCACCTAAGGAAAAACAAAACAGTAAGTTCCACGAAATAGGCACAGACTTAATCTTGGGTCCTTACCTCGGCAAAGGCTTTTAAAGCAACAGGACAGACAGAAATACCCAAAGAGGGGTAGAGAGGAGAAATAGAAGAAGTAGCTTTTACAACAACTGGCAATAGGCATCTTGCAGTTAGAGAGACATGGGTTCAAATCTCAACTCTACCACTTACGACTTATCTCTTAAACTTCAATTTTTACCTGTAAAGTAGGAGGAATAATAATGATCATTTCTTGGAGTGGGGTGGACAGTTTAGCCAAGATTATAATGTATATGAATTCTTAGCATCCTACCTGGGATTTGCTAACTACTCAGAGGAGCTCTATTATTAGTAATAAAGGTAACTCTAAAAGAACATGGATCTGTGACTATTTACACAGAGGCTCTCAATCCCACACAATTCAGCTGTCAAATAATAACAGGATTACAGCACAGAACAAAAAGCAATCTTTATCATGATAACCCCAAGTCAGGAAAAGATGTAGCCACATTATATGCACCAAGCAAAAAAAAGTAAAGAAGCATGTGCTATGTTTTCATCAAAGAAAGTTTAAGCAAAAAATCATGTGTGTACAAAGAGATAAGCTTCAATCACCTGGAAAAATCACATAAGTGAAACAAATTACTTATTCCTTGACAACACTATATAAATGAAACTGTACACACGGTAGAAAAAATGTTTGCATTGTAGGCTCTGCAAGAAGACAAAGTTACATTTCCCGCTCATCGTTTAGTGAAAGCATCTATGGAATAGCATGAAGCCTTGCTGACAAACTGCCAATTTTTAAATACCTTTATCAGCATCATTTTCATAGCTTTTCTCTGAGATCCAGAAAAGATCAAAGATCAGTTTCCAGGATGCTTTTCCAAGTGTAATCAAGCTCAGTGCTAGAAAGTACAATGAGAACCACTCACAATCTGAACTGTTTAAAGCATCTGAATCGTTGCAAAAACAATTTCTTCCTCTTAATGTGTTTGAATCAAACTTTTGACCTCTAGTAAACTGGATGCCCCATTCTTTCAGGCAGTAAAAGAGCAGCTAGACTGGGAACCTGGAGGTATATAAAACACTACACTACTTTTTTTTCCTCTTAAAAATACAAATTGAATTACTTTAACACATTTGGAGCAAATGACCATGATATGTCCTCAATTTAAGTCTTACAGCCCAACTGGGATGGCGTTCTGTGTTCCCAGTCTAGGGGCACATGGTTTTCATTAGTTTGTCAGGATTCTGCATTTCAGTTTGCACATTTAAATAAATGCAATTAGTTCATTTGTGATGGCCCCACATACCCTTATCTTTTCTGATTTATTGAATAAGCCACACTCTCTTAATGTTTTGAGATTTGTCTAAATACTAAAAGGTTATTTGATATGACAAGTTACACAAAATACCACTTTTACTGCATGGCAAATAATTATACTGAAACTATCCACTGATACACCACTGCTTAGGAAGCCTTTTAAGTGCATCTATCTGACATTTAAAAAAAAATTAAAGTGAGACTAGTCCAGCCAACACAGACAAAGTGCAGGGTGCACACTTCTGGTTGTTCATAGCATAAAATGTTTAGAGGTGGAAGGACCTCAAGTGTCAATACCCATTTGACAAATCCAGAGAGCTAATGAGCATGTTTCTGGTCAGTCTGCTGCCAAAGTGGGATCAGAACTTGGCCTTCCTGGTTCTTGATTCAGTGCCAACTCCAGCTCCCCTCTCTCCCCAGCCCCTCCTTTATCTGGCAGAACTCGGGTTGAGTATTACACTTGGATGAAGCAGGGCCAAAGCTGGCCGTACATGCTTTGTGCCTGTCCCGCATTCTGGTCACATATGAGCCTTCTGCTCTTTTGCAAAGACTGAATTGATGGGATGGGCTCAGTCAGGTGCAACAAGGGAAGCCCGACAATAATCCTCAGCCACATCCATTGCTGGGTCCCCCACCGATGCTGTCGGCTGTTATAAGCACCAGCTGGAAGATGGATGCTGGTATTTCCAGAAAGACCTTTTGAATCAGGAGGGGCTGTGACAGGCCCCATGCTGTGGCAAGAGCATAATTATTTCCAATAACTGTCTGTCTAGGCTACTTAGTGATTTCCAAAGCCAAGCTCCTCCTCACTGTGACAACACATTCAGTGTTTATCTGGGGGAGTTTTGCACTTACTTCTTATGGAAGATCACAATGCCGAAAATTCCATTCTGGTAATAGTTTAGTCAGCAAGGCAGAAAGGAATGACATCTTTTATAAATAATGATTAAGGACAACCTATTTGATAACTTTGGATGCTTGTTCAGGATCTGTTGTAGGGGGCAATAGTCTCATTTGGAACAATATGAACCATTAGAATCTTCTGGGAGGCAGGCTCTTGGGAGAAAAAGGCAAGCTCTTATGCTGAGACTGCCAAGGACAACAAAAAGCAGAGACTTTTGCAGCATGGTAGCAAAGAGCACAAACTCCATTCTGAGTTTGAATTCCAGGTGTGTCACTTACTAGCTGTGTAATTTTGGGCAAGTCACTCGCCCACTCCAAGCCTCAGTTTCCACCTCTGCAGAATGTGGGTTACTGTGGGTCATTGTGGAGATGGAATTAAATGCTGCTTGGAAAGTATTTGGCAAATGCCTGGCATCTGGCACTTATAGGGGCTCAATAAAAGGTAGCCATTATCATCAGACACCAATTAGTGGGGCCTGTGCTTTGAAAAGGGGACTTATTCTGATCCGACATTCCATGCTGATTCTCTGTGTTCATCAGATTGTTGCTGAAGACTCCATTTGGGCCTTTTTTGAGGCTTCCCTGCTACTTCTGTCCTTCCTCCTACTTGTCAAATGCTCTGAAACTCTCCACTTGCTGTGCAAATCTTTCAGGCCCAAGCGCAATGCCATCCCGTGCACCCCCTGCTACCATGCAGCAGCTCCAGACAGATCACCATACCTCTCATTTGGTGTCTAGATAGGGGAGTTCACCTTCCATGTTCATTCACATCTCCTTTCCCTGACATGATTACGCTTCTGGGAGACAGGGATTTGCCTTATATATCCTCTACAGCACTTAATACATGCCCAAGAGTCTTCCAGGTTCCCTGATCCCTTGCTACACAAAGTATGGTCCACAGACCAGCACCATTGGCATCACTTGGAGCTTGTTAGAAATGCAGTCTCAGGCCCCATCCCAGATCTGCCGAATCAGAATCTGATCCCCAAGTGGTTCATGTGCACCAAGTTCAGGAAACATCTCTCCAGTCCAGTATTTCCCAGACTTCAGTCATTCACATCTTCCCTTCATAGGTTTTGCCATTTTCCAGTACTATCTACACTATGTTTTACCTAATATATATTTTTACATTGACATGATTTCTTTCTCAGCCTCGTTCTAAGCAATACTATTCAATCTGTTAATAGTTTGTTCAGCAAGGCAGAAAGGAATATAATCTTTTGCAAGACATGAAGGTATAGGTGAATTTTTTTTCTGGCACACATTAAATAAATAGCCAATAAGGAAAAATGTTTCTCTATCTATCATCTAAAATTAACTCATATACCACCAGGGATACGCCTACCCACTTTAGCAAACACAGCTCTAGACTTTTTGTAGCTGGATTAGAAGACATCTAAGTCCAGTGCTCCTGAACTGTGTCTGTGCCCACTCAGCATGGTTATCCTATGGGGTGAATGCACTTGTCTTCAAGACAGAGATGGTTGTGGGAGGCTGAAAACCTAGATTCTAGCCCTGCACCATCCCTTAATGACTTGTCATGTCACAGCCTCTCTTTGGGGCTTACTTTTACGGGTTAGCTGATCTCAAGGCTCCCTTCCAAGTCAAAAAATATGACATTATAATTATGAGATCAAAGGCTCTGGAGTCAGAATGACCTAGAGTTGAAACTAAAGCTCCATTACTTGTTCATTTCATTGAATCTCAGTGTTCCTCATCTGTAAAATGAACAATAAGCGGACATAACACCCATCTCAGAGGATTTGTAAGAAGAAAGAAGACAACTGAAAAATGCCTAGCTTAAAATGTGGCACATAGTTGGTGTTCAACAAATAATATGAATTATTAATTTTTTCCTAGCCTCTACAAAGCACAAATAATAATGGCTAGGATGTTTTTAGTATTTACTCCACCGCAGTCACTACATGAAACACTTCTTTATATTTTGTCTCTTAATCCTCAAAATAACCTGATGAGGTAGGAATTCTTATAATCCCCACTTTATAGATGAAGAAATTGAGGCACAAAAAAGGTTAAGTCACTTGGTCAAAGCACACGTTTAGTAAGAAGCAAAGATAGATCTGAGTGTAGATCCTCTGAAGCTACAACCAGTATTCACAACAATGACCTGTCCTGCCTTCTTATAAAATACTAGTCAACATGCACACTTTGCCAACTCAACAAATATTATGTGATTTTGGCCAAGTGGCAACCTCATAACCAGTTTCCTTGGCTGTATAGTGAGGGGTGTTAGGAGTCCCCACCTCATAGGGTGTGGTAAGCATTGAATGAGGGCACCCTCATGGACATCAAAGAGCAATTCCCAGCATAAGTGAATTGGTAACCATGTGTTGCCATTGTTACCATTAGTTCCACTATTATTTGTTGAGCCTTTACATCTGCACAAGATTTTGTGTGTATGTGTTGGGGGTCGGGGAAAGAAACAAAAGTCTTTATTGATAAATAGCTTATGATAAAATAAATAGAGCAGTGGTTTGTTGAAGAATGAAAACTAGAGCAGAGGCTCAGTCTCTCTCCACCCCTGCCTCCGGCCCTAGGATACAGCCCTCTGGCTAGACACTTGGGATGAGGAGACTGTAATGGGCAGTCCAGCCTTTCCTGGGCCCTTGGGAGTCTCTGTCTTCCTGGACAGGTGTGCAGGCACCACCTTGGAGCCACTGTCCTTAGCAGCAGAAGCAGACTTAGCGTTTGGCCCCTGCCCAGCCCCCTAGGCAGCTGCCCTTTAGGAGCCTTGGCCTTGGCCTGCCACCTTCTGGTCGAGGAAGCAGCACCATTCTTGACCTTGCTGACAGTGGGTTTTGAACTCTTACTCCCAGCTTTGGTTTTCCTGTGGTCCTCAGCATCTCCTTGGCTGCTCCTGCTGCCTTTGGCCTTTGCCTTCCTACTGAGTCTGCTGGCACTGGAAGGGGCCTGCGTGGCCTTGTCTGGCTTGGGGGTGCCTTCCTAGCCTCGCCCGGCTGTGGCCTGGTGTCCTTGGCCGTGCCGCCTTGCTTGTGGGCCTTCTCTGTGGCTGCACCTGGCTTGGGAGGAGCCTTCTGCACCTCTGCTGGCCTTGTGGCTGCCTTCTTCACCTTGCCCACGTTGGGAGGATCCTCCTTGGCCTCACTTGGTTTCTTGGGGCCCTTCCCCTTGGCCTCTCTCGCTCTCCTGGGGACCGTCGGGGGGCCATCTTCCTGGGCTGGATTTTCCTCTTGAGCTTGGGATCTAATTTGAAGCTGCCAGTGGCCCCCCTGGCTTTGGAGTTGAGGGGTCTGGCGAGGAGGCTGCGGCACGTGCCAGTGGCCAGCACCTGCTTCAGCAGGTACTTGAAGCAGTGGACATGCAATGTTGGGTACTTGTGCAGGATGTAGAGCTTGATGGCTACCGCCCACGTGCCCCAGCGCTGCTCCCCCACCTGCAGAGCCTCTACTACCCTGTGGGGGGTGGGGGAGCTGGGAGGAGGGGAGGACGGTGAGGGGGTAGGAGGCGGCACCCCACCGGGAAGCTGCTGCAGCTCAGGTCTGGCTTTTCAGATTCAGGAGAATCTGGCTTTTCAGATTCAGGAGACCTGGATGATCCTGCTATGGAAGTCAGAAGGAGGGTGAGGTGCCGCTGGTAACGCTCCCGGGAGGGGAGGCATCTGGAGTTTTATCTTTCAGTTATGGTAAGGACTTCCTCAGTTTAATTATTTTAATTTTTTATTTTTTGAGACAGAGTCTTGCTGTGTTGCTCAGGCTGGAGTGCAACGGCACTATCATGGCTCACTGCAGCCTCAACCTCCTGGGCTCAAGTGATCCTTCCACCTCAGTCTTCTGAGTAGCTGGGATTACAGGAATGTGCCACCACAGCCAGGTAATTTTTAAAATTTGAAGTACGGATGAGGTCTTCCTAGGTTGCCTAGTCTGGTCTTGAACTCCCGGGCTCAAGCAATCCTCCTGCCCCGGCCTCCCAAAATGTTGGGATTACAGTGCACCCCACCAGGAATTCTTTATCACATAATTTAATCTATTAAATAGATGCCTACTCATGGCCCCCTAAAACAGTAGCCTTTATACACGGGGTGGCCATATAATTTATCGTCCAAACTGGAGGCATAGACATTAAGAAGGATTGACCCAGGCTAGCCAGCATGATCACCCTACTTCTAGGGTCCCTCTGCTATGAGTGAACATTGTCCCCACAGCTGTACACACTAGGGCCCCCTTTCCCATTGGATAACTGTACATAAAGTGACAGAGGACAATTAAAAGCAGCACATCTCTAAGGACAAAGTAACACAGACCCAAATAAAGACCTCAAGGCTGAAGAGCTGCAGAATAGAGCACTCATTTGCCCTGGGCTTTAAGGAGGTGCATTCTTCAAATACTTTGCTCTAAGACACTACTTAAATAACTGCTTTCATTAGATTAGCACAGCAAATTGATTCAAATAAATGTCTTCCAAGATTTGCACATAAAACATGAAAACAGGATCACAATCACCCCCTTGTAAGAGGTTTTGGGACGGCTGTGGGTTTTTAATCAATATATCTGCCTTTTTCTTCTCAGTGTCATTGGAAAATAAAGTAACTACTATCAATTTGACTTGTTCTGCATCTTGATCTCATAAGTCCTGATATTGACCATGTTAAAAGTGACAGCTAAAGTTTTCCTTACACACATGAAAAATCGTATCGTATTGATAACCTATTTGCCTGAATACAATTCAGCTCATTTTCCATTATTTGGGGCATCAAAAAGAAGAAGAATCAGCCTATGTGCATTAGGCACTTGTACCCTGTGGTGAATATTTATTCCAGACTTTCTTAGCCTTAATTTCCCCCTTTTTCCACAACTGTATTCATGTGACAGTCCAGCCTGCTGATGTTCTCCATCTAGACAGTCTGGGTAGGACTCCACTGCTGGGGCAAAGCCCTCAACCTCTGCAGAAGCCACTTAACACAGATTTCCTCCAGCTGTGCTAACTGGGCGAATCAGAGCTCATTTTGAAACTTTTTGTTCAACAACTGGGGAAGGGGAGTTTTTTGGTTGCTGGACTTGAACTTGAAACTACGTAAACCACCAAGTGCTACACAGTCATCCTGTCACCCAAGAAGGACCCCAATACACAGAGGCAAGAAGAAAAAGGCAGACCTGAGGAATGAAAAGAAACCAGATCCTGAAGTCACTGTTTAGTCCTAAGCAAGATGCTCTTGAAGTCAGTCCTACCCGTGTACCTTTTAGTAACCTGAACCCATATGTAAGAAAAAATATATATATTCTATATATGCATATATAATACCCTAATTCCACTTAAATTTGGGTTTGTAACTTATTATCAAAATAGCACTAACAGATACATGCATCCCGTGGCAGTGCTTTTCAAACTTTTTGATGGCTAAGAATCACATTTTATACTGCAACCTAGAATGCACTTAGGAGTGACTCAAAGTTTCATGAAATTACAGAACTCTTAGAACATATGATGATGCTGACACTTGTTGTCTTGTTATACCTAAAAAAAATACTGGTAGTAACCCACTAAATGGATTTTATGACTTTCATATTGAAAAAACACTGTCTTATGAGATTAGGTTAAAAATTGATTTCACCAGGAAGAATGAGATAAGAAATGACATGATAATTTCAGTAAAACCAGTCATTGGGGAGAATAAGAGATTTGGCCTCTAAATTACCTAGAGGGTTTATCAAACATCTGGCAACAGAAAATTGTTATCTTACCACTTCTCTCTAATTGCCCATGGCACATATTTGTCAGAAGAGGAGGAAAAAAGAAACATTTTACTAGCTTAGAAATACATGAATTATCCCCCCAGAATCTTCCATCCAAAACAAAATCACAACCACATCTAACAACCACATACGTAAGTAAAGGAAGATACATGTAAGACCTGCTGATGTGCTCAGTACATTATTTATCTATAGGCTGATAGTCATTTCAGTGAGCCTCAGCAGTCCCGAACATATACAAATAGTGCATTCATGATACGATCAGATCTCTGGGGCAGATTTAAAGGGAGAAATAGAGAGAGAGAGATCACTTGCAGTATAAGCCTCAAACCTTCACTTATGTGTGTAAGATAACTATGAAGATTTCCTGCTAGACAATTACTGCAGGCTGGATAAGGCAGGGTATTTTTAACTGTTTTCCACGTACCCTATTTGTATTGTAAGTTAGCCAAAACTTTCTTTTTGTCTGCTCAAAGCATGCAGAGTCTTGATTAAATCTGTGGAATCAAATGGAGAACTAGGATTCTCAGGCTTGCTGAAACTAGAGGCCAGTGACAATAAACATTACTGAGAAAACTTCAGCTGATTTGACACTTGGGAGTGGCTATGAAGTTAACTCCTCCCACGCTTTTCTAGATTAGGCTCAAATGCAACCATCTGCCTGTTTGAGAAACCCATTCACTTTTCTGCCACTAACATGCAAAGTTATTAATTTCAAAACAAAGTGAAGTTTAATACAGGAAAACAGGATCGTGATCACCATGATCACTTGCACGGGAAAGATCTTCTGAGAACTTTCCCATGGATAATGAAAATTAAACCTCAAAATACAGTATTTAGGTAATTTCTTCATATTCCAGCACCATATTGTTTAAATGCATTCCACCTGTATTTCTGAATTTAAGCAAATAAAATGTTTGATTAATATTACTTGCAGATGTCACAAACAAGTGATTAAACTTCTACCATTCAATAAGTCCTTGGAGTTGTCTAAATTTTTCTCACCCTTTTAGGAAATGTAAGCACTGTTCAAAAGAGGGGTGTGTGTGTGTGTGTGTGTGTGTGTTACTTTTTATTACAACATTTTCAGATTACAAAAAGAAAGAAATGGCCGGGCGCGGTGGTTCACACCTGTAATCCCAGCACTTTGGGACGCCGAGGCGGGTGGTGGATCGTTTGAAGTCAGGAGTTCAAGCCCAGCCGGGCCAACATGGTGAAACCCCGTCTCTACTAAAAATACAAAAATTAGCCGGGCGTAGTGGCACATGCCTGTAATCCCAGCTACAAGGGAGGCTGAGGGAAGAGAATCGCTTGAGCCTGGGAGGCAGAGGTTGCGGTGAGGCGCGATTGAGCCACTGCAGTCCAGTCTAGGTGACAGAGTTCGGGAAAAAAAAAGAAGAAGAAGAATTGTAGAAACACCAATACATCCACCACCTGTTTTGTCACAATTTAGAGACAAAAATACATACAGAGTGCTTACTGAGTGTCAGTCTCTCTTAAACATCATCTTTTTAAGTTTATTAAAAATATATGGGCCAGGCGCGGTGGCTCACACCTGTAATCCCAGCACTTTGGGAGTCCGAGGCGGGCAGATCACAAGGTCAGGAGATCGAGACCAGCCTGGCTAATGCGGTGGAACCCCGTCTCTACTAAAAATACAAAAAATTAGCCAGGCGTGGTGGCGTGTGCCTGTAATCCCAGCTACTCGGGAGGCTGAGGCAGCAGGAGACTCGCTTGAACCCGGGAGACGGAGGTTGCAGTGAGCCGAGATCCGGCACTTGCACTCCAGCCTGGGCGACAGAGACTCTGTCTCAAAAAATATATATATATGTATGTGTATATACATATATATGTGTGTGTATATATATATGTATGTGTATATACATATATATGTGTGTATATATACATATATGTGTGTGTATATATACATATACATATGTGTGTATATATGCATATATATGTGTATATATACATATATATGGTAGTTATTGTTATTATTTTCTTCATCTGCATTAACACCACCATTGCAGCACATCCCTTTCAGAGGCACTGTCTTGTTAACAGCCTGGCACCTGAAATTAGATCTTATATAAAGCACAGATTACTGGTGGGACTTCCGGTAAGTTACTTAATCTCTCTCTAGCGCTAGGTTTACCACTTCATGGATTACGGATGATGCCCCAAAAGTGCCTACCAGGATGCTTGGCACACAGTAAGCTCTCTAAACCACCATTCTTCACAGCACGTGTATGACAGATGAAAGTGCGTCTTGGTGAGGTTAAGTAAGGCAAAGCTGCTTTTCTTCCCCTCCAGACATTTGATTTGGAAACCTCACAGATCCATTCCCTTTAGGACGGGAAACAGCATGTTGGGGATCGCGCTATAATCTTGTACACATCTTCCGACTTGGCTAGTAAGTTTCTAGGGGCGCCACTGCCTAATCTCCAAGCATCAACCAGCTTTCCGGAAAGACTGCTGCTATCAGCACCCTAAGGTCTTTTTTCCCGAAAGGCCCTGCCTCTAGTCGCAGCCGTCTGGGTACCAGCAAATACACCAAATCAGTTCGCGAAGTTCAGAGGACTTGGCTCTGGTATGTTTACAAGTCCTAACAGATCGCAGGAATGTTCAGGATAATTATTACTCCACCCAGGAGCGCCCAGCCCAACCCTCTCACATCTGGAAGGAAGCGGCCACACAAAGGAGAGAGAGAGAGAGAGAGACCTCCTCCCGCGGCTGCTTTCTCAGGCCGGAGAAGATTTAATACACGTCTCACCCCTTTTGTGAACAAGAGCAGGCACTGTTCAGTATCTTTCAAAGCACAGGACATCCAATGCAAGGGAAGAGTTTGTCCTCTATTCCAAACGAAATGGCACTTCTCAAAGTAGGAGCTAAAGATTATATTTATTTTTTCCCCCCCAGATGAAAATGAAAAGTGAAATACTCCACAAAATAAGAAGCGATTCACATGCACACTGCCTCTCCAACATAGGAGCCGCTAGGATCTGACACACCTATTTGAAAAGCGCAGCCAAACCAAACCCTTAGTGTCCGCTGCTAACTCCAGGGATTTCCTCCCCCTCCCTTTTCGCTGCCTTTTGGAAGTATCTCTGGGGGCCGGATCTGGGCTTCATCAGCTCTTCTCCCGACCTCCCACGAACGCGCGGCAACCAAAGCACGAGGTCCCCGGCGGCGCATTTACAAACCCCACCAACGCCAACGCCTCGAAACCGCCAAACTTCCTGTCTCCATACCACCAAAGCGACCAAAGAGCCGTGCCAAGTGCCCCAGGGACTCCAGCGGAGGCTGCACCAGACCCCGAACCCCAGGGCGGGGTTTTCTACTCTCCCAAGCTCCGGGGATCCGCACCTCCGCTGGGGGTCTCCAAACGTGCGCGCTGCGCCCGGGGCGCACCGGGAGCGCCTGTGGCCGCGTCTTGCGGCCGCGCCCTGGCAGCACGCTTGGGGAGCCTGGGGCGGTCGCCCACCTACCTGCTCCGCCGCCTCCTCCCTGCGGCGCTCCGGGGCTGTAGACCGCTACTTTATTGTCTCGGCTGCGCACCGCGCGGGACCTGGAGACCCAGCTCTGCGCCAGTCCTGCAAGTCCGCTCTGCGCTGTGCCTTTCTCGGCGGCAGCTGCCTTCCTCTTCTTCCTCTTCCTCTCTGTCCAAGCTCCAGTTCAGCACGTGAGCCACGCAGCCCGACTCACGGGCTCTCTGGGCAGCCAGCGCCTGCCGCATCCCCCGGCCCGGGTCTGCAGGTCGCCCCCGCCACCGCCGCTCGCCGTGCGTCCTCGCTTTGATCCACACTTACAGCTGTGCCCCGGGCCGCCTTTCTCGCGTCCTTCCGTCCTGCCTGCCTCCTTTCGCTGTCAGCCGGGGCTTTCGGCTCCCTCTCTCCCCAGCTGCCCCCGCCCGCCGCCTCTCCGGGGGCTGGGGCGGCCGCTGCCAATGAGGCTCGGCTGATGCGCTGTTCCGGCCCAGTCATTGTATCGGGAGGGGAGGAAGAGGAGGGGGAGAGGGAGGAAGGGAGGGGGCGCCCTCGGCCCCAGCCGCGCGCGGCTGCGGGCTGGGCTAGCCTTCCCCAACAGAGAAAGGGCGCCGGTGCCAGGAGGAGGGGAAAGAGGGGGTCACCAGCCCGCGCCTCTCCATCGCTCCCTCTGACTCCTCCAAGCGCTGGGCGGGACTTGATTCTGCCTCCCCGGCTTCAGGCATCCCAGGACCTGAATGCTGTTGGAATAAAGGGTATGAGGCACCGGTGACTGAGGGAGGCGCAGAATGCACCCAGCCAGGGGCTGGCGAAATGACTTCTGAGATCCCCGCAAATCTGAAGCCATTGCACTTGAAAGAAAAAAAGAAAAAAAAAAAAAAAAAGGCGAGCCTATCCCATACCAGGCATTTATTCTTAAGAACAATTTTTGTTTTATTATGCGTTCCTCACAGGAAACTAGGGAGGCTCAGAGAGGTTAGCTTAAAATAGCTGATGAGTGACAGGGCAGAGATTCCAACTTGATCTGGTGCTGAGTGTAACACAGCAAATGGGAGAGGAAGGAGAGGAAAGGAGGATTCTTCATGAACGACTTCCTATTGAGAGTTTTTCTATTCTCTTCAAATGAGTTGACAAGGAGAGCACCAAAGGTGCTCTGACAGGGCTGGGAGAAAATACTTCCCAAACAGCCTTAAATATATGTCCCGTGACCAGACTTCACTCCTCTACCTACCATGAATTAATTTTTCTCTACACACTATGAATTAATTTATTTCAAAAAGCAAATCCATTTTTAAAAATAATTGTCTCAACTACACAATCACATAGCTTTGGATTTTTGTTGAAAATTAAATTGATTTATCCAATGTCAATATTTTAAAGACTCCACAGTTTCAGTGACCCTGGTTTTGGCCTTTCTTCCTCCTTCTCCTCCGTCTTCCCCTCCTCCTCCTCCTTCCCCTACCCCTCTTTCTCCGCCTTCCTCCCTTCTTTTTTGACAGGTCACCAGTCTAGAAAAAGAATGGGGGCACTGGGCATCTTGATTTCGCAGGCCCTGGTGTGGCTGCTACTGACATGAGGGAGCAAGTAGCAAGCAAGATCTTAAGTAGTAAAGGCTCAAGATGGCATGATGTGGAATATTGTATGTGTGCAGAATGAGGTTTAATTACATTTGCTTCTGATGTCGAATGGATTGTTTGCTTTTAATTAAATAGAATATATTGAACGAATAGCTAACATTTATTGAGTGGTAATTACATGCCCTGCCTCCACCCCCTCCCCCCAAGACTTGAGCTAAATAAGCACTTCACTTGGCATCATCTCATTGCATTCTCCTGGGAGAATGGGAGTGGACTGAAAGCCCCCTGGGGCCAGGGTCTACCTTTGCCTTGTTCAGCATAAGACACATAGCAATAGCTATTCTGTGTCAGTTGAGTTAAGGGAGACTTGTTTTACTGAGGAGGAACCTGAGGCTCTGAGAGGTTAGTTGACCTGCCCAATAGTATGAAACTGGAAAGTGGCAGTGCCTATCTATAAATGCAGGTGTGGTAACTCCCTACCCATTGCACAATAACAATCTATTCAACAGGTACCGGAGCATAAGGACCCCAGGTAGGGGAGTGATGCAGTGAATAATGGTTTGCCCAGTGCTCACAAATGCCACAATTTCTCCAGAGAGAAAATAAATACATGTAGCACAGTTGTTAGAGAACACTACAGAGTGTAGGACAAAATGGAACAATGGAGGTAAGATGTACAACACAAGGCTGGGCATCTAAGAAGTGTTTGACATTTATTACGTTTGGGGAAAAAACTGGATACAGACTATTACATGAAAATGCAACATAAGAGATGTCAGAAAGGTCCATCTGTATGGATGAGAGTAGTCCAGAAGAATTTCCTTGAAGATGTGGGATATTTACTGGATTTTCCTGGAGCAAAGGGGCTCTGGCTTAAAAATGGGGGCTCTGGGGTTGTTCTATCTGGGTTTGAAGCCCAGCTTTTCAAAATACTCAGCTTTTCTAGACTTCATTTGCTTTTTCTGTTAAACAGGGTTAATAATAATGCATTACTTATAGGGTTATTATAAGGATTAAATTAGTCAATATATGGAAAGCATTTGGAATAGTGCCTCATGCATGATAAATGCTCAATAAATACTAGCTATTATTATTAAAGGAGGGAGACTGCTTTCTTTCCAACTTCAATCTTGTGAAAAATAAATATTTATGGAGTATTTATGGAAAACAGCAAAATTAAAACTACAACACAATTGAACCTACAAAATTTTTTTCCTTTATTTTATCGTAATACAGAATTATCAACCTGGCTGCATATTAGAGTTCTGGGGGCTGTTTTTATTTGTTTGTTATTTTGTTATTTGTTTGTTTGTTTTCAATACTGGAAGCAGTTATATTAGAATCTCTGGGGGGTGGAGTTTGGGCATCAGGATTTTCTCAAAGCTTTGTAGGTGAAATCATTGTACAGTAAAGATTGGAACCACTGAAATGTCCATAGGATGTCCGTAGGAACTACCTGAAACCTACTCATGGACTACCTATTTGGATTCTGTATTATATATTATAGACTTGGCTGGGGTAACCACATCCAGAGGGAAAACAACACATCTTTACTTTTTGTGCGACTAGCAAATACCTAACTCTAGGATAGGTACTATGCAAAAAAAAAAAAAAATTAAAAATATTTTTTAAAAAAAACAACCAAACAAAAATACTGCAACAAACAAGATAAAAGAAATGAGTCTTGCTATTCAGAAGCTCATAATTTAGTTGTTGTGATGAGACAAATATATATGGACAAACTGACAGCAAGGAGCATGAAGAGGAAACAATTCTGTCTTGAAATATAGAATTTCCAGGTGAAAACTCAGGACCTACCAACTGCTGTATATATAATAAAATGGTTTTGATGCAAGAGGGTGTTAGAAATTCCCCAGACCCCCATTTCAAGCCCTCAGTCTTATACAGTATGAAGGAGTGTGACTTGAGATTCAGCTATTGAATTAATAAGAACATGTATCATAAATATTTTATTTTCTAAATTTAAAGTTATATATTTATCTGTACTAAGTATAGATATATGCTCATGGGAGTTTTTTTTTGTTTTTTTTTTGTTTGTTTGTTTTTTTTAAGATGGGATCTCGCTCTGTCACCCAGGCTGGAGTGCAGTGGCACCATCTCAGCTCACTGCAGCCTCCATCTCCTGGGTTCATGCAATTCTCCCACCTCAGCCTCCCAAGTAGCTGGGATTACAGGGGTGCGCCACCTCACCCAGCTAATTTTTGCATTTTTAGTACAGATGGGGTTTCACCATGTTGGCCAGACTGGTCTCCAACTCCTGATCTCAGGTGATCCACCCACCTTGGCCTCCCAAAGTGCTGGGATCACAGGCGTGAGCCACCGCACCCCGCTGAGAAGTTTTTGACAATATAAAGAATACATAAAGTAGAAATGAAAAATTACTTGCAAGTTCACTACCCTAAATGAGTACCTTTGACATACATAGTCCAAACTTTTAAAAATGTACATGCAAACACAAAACATACAAATCAGCTATTATATTAATATGCCATAATGTATTCACCCAGGCCAATTAGTTATCTTTGATTTTTATTTTTCTTTTACGTACAATTTTAAAACCAAGGTTGAAAGGAGGTCATATGATTCCTACAGCACTATCGTTTTCTTCAGAGTGTTTCTGCCTTTCAAAGATTTCCTGCTGGTTATTCAAATTTGAGACAAGAGCATATATACTGCTTGCATATTTTATAGCTAAAGGATTGTGAGTGGGCAGACGTTCATTAATTTGTAACAAGAAGCCGTGCTCATGTCCATTAAGTGTTTTGTACATGTGGTCTCATTTGATTAGTGACCCTGTGAAGTAATCACCACCCTTTTTTGCTCCATTCTACACATGAGAAAATTAACCCAGGCAGGTGAAATAACTTGCTCATGGTCCTGTAACTATCAAGTCAGTAGCTACAATTTGATCCCAGGTCTGTTTGACCCAGCGGGAATGAAGGTCTAGCCCACCATGACAGGAGACACGTGATACTTTTGTTGTGAATGTAATGACTGGGGTAGATCTCAGTGATTTCTGGATTTTCAATAGACTAAAAAAATTGAATCACAATGACATTGGACATATAAAGAAAACCATACTTGTTGCTACTCAGGGGCAATCGTGTTTTCTTTCTAAAGCACTCTCTAGATAACTAAGAACTGCTAATGAGAATAACAGCCACCCATTGATATACTTCAAGATATTTTTGCTACTTCTTAAAGAGTATCATTGCAGCATACATTTCTGTGTAAGCCCTAGATATACTCTGCACCTTGAAGACACAACACACTGTAATCAACAAAAAGGAGAACCATTACTTCATGCCTCCATGGGATGTTCATCATCACTGATGCCTTATCTTTCTATTTAACCCCAGGGCCTTGAGATGAAATTAAAGCTTTCCTTTCACTAACCTAACCAAGGCTGATGTGTTTTATGCTCAAACGTAGCACAGAATTATTAGGTGGTTATCTCCAATCTTTGAATATGTAAATAAACATAAAATAAGTGCTTTGTTTTAAGTGTACTAATTATGACACCCTGAAATTAAAACAAAATAAGGAAACTTAAATAATTATGTTTAAACATAAACAGAAAGATCATTGGTTAAATCACAGGAAATTGTCTTTCTGTGGATTATAGGTCAAATATTGGCAACTTCATGGGGTTGAACATAACATGAAGCTGTTGCTGATTTAGCTGTGACTATGAATGTGTGGCATGAGGCTAACTCTGGTTGCACTTGCTTCCAGATTATGGAGGTAATGTAATTGAATAAGAACCCTGTGATCATGCATACATAACTGTCTTTCGAGGGCACACCAATAAGCACTTCTTATGTATGAAAATGCTTTTTAATAATGTTCTTTTGGCACTTAGCCGGCTAAAATGCCTTGGCGAGAGGCCAGTGCCACAGTCCAGCTCCATCGTGGATAGCCTGAGGGTTGGCAGTCCAGTGGAATCTTAAATCAGAGTATTCAGAGACTATCAATTTTCCTTCCAAAAAGCAAGGATACTCCACGGGAAATAAAACAAATGTTCCTTTTTTTGTTTGTTTTTTTGTAACCGTGTTACCTAATCACAAAGATCCCAAACTGATTAGAGTAAATAATTTGGTAATTACATTGGGAAAGACTCCTTTTCACTGGAGAGGTTGCAAACTGGCATGGGTTTTCATTTGTATAGTGTTTTCTAAGTTGCTAGTGATTAAAAATTGGAGATTTCAACATAAACATCTGGATTAGTGTGTGGGTGTGCCTGAGTGTATTTAGAGGGAAGATTCCAAATGCAACCTACACCATTTGATGTTGTTCCATTATTTCTAAAAATAGATTTTAAAAATGTCACTCTGGATGTGCCAATTTTCTAGAAATATAACTCCCTTTAAAAATTAGGCCCCTTTTTCATTATTGTAGGATTGTTTCATCAAAATGCATTATTTTCTTTAAAAATGAATAAAACAGGGAAACAAAAGTCCCATGAGTTCATCAGGGTTTTCCTTTCAACTCCAGACGTGAATAGAAGAGCTCTTCCAGTTTGATTGCGGACTTTGCACGGTTTTCTTATGCCTGCTTCAGTTTAGGTATTCTGTTGACTTTCTGTAACACCTTTTTCTCTTAGTATCAAGAAATTATAAAACTCGAAGGAATTTAGAAAACTTTTGGTCTGAGGGTTACAAGTTCAAATGCTTAGGTCAGGCAACAACTCATGTGCAGAGGGTCAGATATATGTCAACAGGGAATAGTGGAGACTATGGCAGTTGGAGAGCATGTGCCCTGTCTACAGGCCCGCCTGCCCCCGCTCAGTAACAACCTATTGTTGAGATAGCAGTGTTGCCAGAATTGCTTTTCAAGAGAGGCCAGAAATGTGGATTTTTTATGAATATCTCTTGATTATAAAATGTTGACAGCTAATTTGAAGCCATTTTTAAATACTTAGCCAAACAACACCATATCTACTGGCCCCATATAACTTAAGAGCCTCCAGTTTGTGGCTGCTGATAGATTCCAACCTCTTCATTGTGCAGATCAGGAAACTGAGGCCCAGAGAGTGAATGTGATTTGCCTAAGAGTAAAAAGTAATAGTACAAGAAGTAGAACCTTGTCTGCTTGGCTTCTGTCCTAGGGCTTTTCCAATACAAACATCTGCTTCTATTTTCTTGCTAAGATTTAAATGATGTTCCTAATTACATGATTTCAAACATTGTACATTGTTAAGAAAATAACAATATTCATTGGCTTTGGAGCACACAATTTACAATAAGTGGTTTTTCAGCCACACGATCACATAGTCTAAATTGCTCCTAACATTTATAAGGCCAGCATAATTGT
Source organism: Mandrillus leucophaeus (assembly GCF_000951045.1). Taxonomy (NCBI): domain Eukaryota; kingdom Metazoa; phylum Chordata; class Mammalia; order Primates; family Cercopithecidae; genus Mandrillus; species Mandrillus leucophaeus. The sequence continues at coordinate 1,856,309 of NW_012100432.1, forward strand.
ACTTCCATTTATCTACTAAGTAAACTTTATTAATCTCTACTTCCCTACACTTCTTCTCCCTTCAACTGGTTACTAAATCTGGCCAAATTTGGAGAAAAAGGAAAATATTTAAGAAGAACCAGGTTGACTACTCTACCATGAATAAGAACTAGGTGGGGAGAAAAAGAAAAATACTTGTGAACCAGTGACTGTAAAAACTAAGCCATGCATATATAATGTTTCAGGGCAGTTTGCTTATTTTGCCAAAGCAAACAAAATACACAGTAAACTTGTAAGAACCTCAGCACACTTCAGAGAAGGAGTGAAGATAATTTTTCTAAGAGTTTCAGTAACTGAAAACTTCCATTATATGTCTGAGATTGTTTTTATTTTTTCTTTTTCAGAAAAATTTAAAAACAGAATAGTTCAGAATAGATGATAACAAACTTCCCTACAGCTACTACTCAGGATTGTCCATTGTCCTTTGTTTTTCATCGGACAAAATAAAAAACTTTACAGAAAAGCTGAAGTTCTCTTTGTTCCTTACTACCAACTTAATTCTTATTTCCAACTCCCCAGAAGTAACCATTATCATGAAGTTTGTATCAATGCTTCCAAATTTTTGCATGGCTATACATACCCATGAATATGATATAGCTTTGTTACTTACATTTTTAAATTTACATACATGATATCCTACTATATGTAACATACCAGAGCCTGTGTGTTTCCTCTAATAACAGCCTGTCAAAAATCTGTCCATCTGACCTAAATCAGATCAAGTAAAAAAATAAAATAAAATCAGGAAATAAATAAATAAAAATTAAAAATCTATCTAAGTTGACGAATATGGACCTAGTTCATTCCTTTTAGCCACTTTATGATATTTTATATTTTATTTGTTTATGTCGGTAGATGGCTACTAGGCCATTTTCAATATATGAGTCATTTTATTTTAAAATATTTAAAGAAGGAACTAATTTTCCAGAAAAGATTGACAATCAGTATTAAGCCAGTAGTTTATTACGCTATCCAAAGGGTAAGGAGAAAGATATTGTATACTTTCTTCTAGACCCAGGACTCCTGACCCTCTAGTATGTCAGACAGTTCATTGGTCCCATTGTATGGAAAATTTGTTATGAATGACATTTTTCTGAAGGGAGGGTTGATAGCTCTTATGAGATTAAAATCTGTCTGTGCCAACCCCTAAAATAAAGAATAGCTATTTTTAAATATCTTCCACTCACCATGGGAAGTAATCATAGTGATTACTTCTGCAGTTCTGCTTTCTTCCACGAGTTTTGAATGAAGTGCCATCTTTTATTGTGGCTTACAATTAAATTAAATTCAACAGTTAAGCAATGAAAATGCACTGAATATCAGTAGCTGGGATAAGTGCCAGTAGCAAGGACACAAACAAGTCAAGAATAGCCCTGTGTTTCACTAACACAAAAGTCTGGTGAGAAAGGTAATGTCAAAGCCAATGTAGAGTTTCTCAAAGGGATGTCTCTATTGACACTTTTACTGGAGAATGATTTTTGCTGTGGGGGCTGTCCTATGCATGATGGGATGTTTCACAGCACCCCTGGCCTCTGCCTACTAGATGCAGTAGCCTCTACTCAGAAGTTGTGACAACCAAAAATATCTCCAAGCTCTCTCCAATGTTTCCCAGGAGGCAAATCTACCCAGCTCAGAACCGCTGGCTTAATGTGATGAGCAATGCCAAAGAGAAGTATGGGTATCAGTCTGTAAAATGCTTCCTTGGATGAGCAATCTGTGCAAAACAGAGGCATGAGTTCATGCAGGGGAAGAAACACTGATTGGAGTACTCACAGAAGGATGTACTTGTCTTGGCAGTGCCACAAATTATTTTATGACCTTGGTCAAGTTATTCAATTTCTGTACAACAGGATAGTTGGATAAATCTAGCTCTAAAATTCTACAGTATCCTTGAAATCTGAGTCCTTGGTGAATTATCAGAAAGGGTGTGAGGGACTAGTATTTGGAAGCTGCTGCTATTTTGGGAAAAATAAACACAGAAAAGTGCTCTGCTAAGTATAGTATGTCATCCAAAGCAACCTTTTTATTAGAAAACATAGCTTCTGGATACATTTGCCACATTGCTTCTTTTTAAATGATCTTGCCAATTGCTTTCCTCATTATAAAGCAATCTTGTAGACTCTATTAACAGGAATTGCTGGCTGTTTATCTCTCTTGTAAATTTGTTCTTCAAGAAAGGGGGCCAGATTTATAATCAACGACATTTTAAGAGTTCATTCTCTTAGCCGCAGAACACATATGACCAATGAAAGCTTCTCTAGACAACTCAACCAATGTGATCTTGGGTGAATTGTCCTGAAAGATACAGTAATGCCAGTTCCGCTAACAATATATCTTTGATTTCTGCTGTGTCAATGGTGATACGGGCACAAGTTCATTTGTGCCTAAATGAATACCAGAAACAGGAATCATTAAAGCAACTGCTTAATAGCTCTGGCTTTTAGTTCTCAATCTTATCAGGATTCCAAGCGAACAGAAAGGAGATTTGGCACTGGACATTCTCAAACTCTCCCCTGTGGTAACTTATGTATATGCTGCCATGCTATCCCTGCCTGAAAGTCATTTCCCTCAGGTCTTTGCTTGGCTGACTCTTTCTTTTCATATAGGGACCAGCAAAAGATCACTTCTTCAGAGAGTATTGCCCTGCCCACCCTAAAGAAAGTAACCCTCCACGTTGTCTACCTTAATTGTTTAGCTTTTTATCGACTGCCTTCCCTTACCATAAGATAAGCTCCATACACATCAGGGCCTTTTTTGACTATTGCTTATTGCTGTATCATCAGCACCTGGAACAGAATTGGCACCCAGTAAAGATTCACTAAGTACTTCTTGGAATTAAATGCTGCCCCTTCCCTCTTTGCTTAGCTAACTCCTATTAATCACTGGGACCTCAGTTCAGATAGCATGGCCTTAGGAAAATCTTTTGTGGTGGTCCAAGGCCTGCCAAATCACCCAATACACTCTGAATAACAGCATACCAAATACACTCTGGATAATAGCATAAATCTCTTCCTCCTCTTGACATTTTCTTGGTTCTCATTCAGGGATAACTTTGTCTCCCAGGGAACATTTGACAGTATCTGGAGAAATGTTGGTGGACACAATTGGGGAGGAGGGGTGAAGTGGTTACTACTGTCACCCAGTGGGTAGAGGCCAGGGACGCTGTCATACATACGATAATGCACACAAGGACCTCTCAACAACAAAGAATTATCCAGCCCCACGTGTCAGTACTGCTGAAGTTGAGAAGCCCTACCCTAAACAGTTTGGCATTTTTATACTCATTTGTGTAATTCTTTGCTTAATGTCTGTCTCCTCTACTAGACTAAAAAATAATGACTAGAACTTAGGATTTCAAATCCATGAAACTTTATCCAGCCACTCAACTATTAGGACCACCAGGCAGCTCACTTAGCTGTTGGCTTTGCCAGTTTCTAGATGGAGTTAATAATGACTTACGTTAGAAATAGTTCAAATATTAGTTCTGTTTGGTAGGAACAAAGCACAGTGGATATTTAACCATTTAACCATGCATAATGAAATCCAAGAAACAAACCCCCAAATGCAAAGAGTGAAGTACTGGAGAATATTCAAGTATTAATATATACAAAATGCTCAACTGTAGGAACACATGAAAGAATGTTGCTGTGGCCTTATAAGTAGGACCTATGGCTTTGGGTAATGGTGGGGTAGAAAGTAAATTGACTCTATAAACACCTGAGACAAAATATGTATAAAAACAGCAACTAGGCATCCCCTCCATTTGAGAGAAGAATAAAGTTCAATAAGGAAGGAGATTGAATGTTCACATACACCTAGGATGAAGAAACATTCGTGCACTGGTCATAAGAAAGCTTTATTAGAAAATGGCAGCTCTTTGATACCGGTGATGAGAGGCAAAAGCTTCTTCCCCTTAAACTAATATTTGATGGGTCTGAAGAGGATGGTCTTGTTTATGTGTTATACCACTAAATGGATCAAAACAAAGTAAGTAATGTTCATGTGTCCTTAAGATTGCTTCCTAAATTTTCAATATGAATTCAAAATATCCAAGGATTCATTTTTTGATTCTATGCTTTTAATGAAAGGATTCTGTCTTAAGTTGCTGGAGGCCTAATGTAGCATAGACTGGCAGCCCTTGTACTTCACTGAAACATGTACATCACCAAGAGATTGTAATACATGTTTTGAATTGGATTTAAAAAAAAAAAAAAAAAGATTTAGTTGAATTCTTACTGCCTTTAAAGTTATCCACAAAGACCTCCTTACTGGCTTCCTTTAGGGATTCAAAAGGCTTAAAATTTCTGTCCTTCTTCACAAATGCAATAACGTGAAGTGAGAGACCGTAAGGAAACAGATGGTAAGAGAAACTTTGTTTATTTTCTTTTTATTTTTGATTTTAATCTTTTCAAGTTTCCAAGGACTTAAAACAGATGTTTGTGACCTGCTTTTATTTTTTTTCAAGCTAGTAAAGAAAAGCTGACCTCAATGTTTTAGGGAGAATTCTGTTTAATCAGTAGTTAAGATTTGATCTACTGAGTTCCCAGATAATTTTTTAATCATTCAGAATAAATCATGACATACATTTTTAAACAGTCATCTTTACTATGTGAACCTCTTCTGAAAGGAAGGACATTCTGTAAAAATGCACAGTTCTAGTCTTGAAGTAGACTTCAACTATTCACTTTAGTGCCAATTGCTAGAGAAGGCTCTATTTATAACCTCTAGAATCCAGATGACATCTTTTATCCTTTACAACTACACTTAAAGGAATGGGAATAAGAGTTTTCTTTTGACACTCACTCTCCCACCCCTGGACCTCAAACCTCTGGCTGCAATTTCCCGGGGATATTCCATCTCTTATCAGTGGTTCTCACCCAGGAACAAGTTTGTCCCCACAAGGCATTTGACAAAGCCTAGAGATATTTTTGCTTGTCTCAAGTGACTGGATGGTGCATGTGCTACTGACATTTAGTGGGTGGAGGCCAGAATGCTTCTAAACATTGTACAATGCATAGGGCAGACCTCCACAACAACAACAAAAAAAATCCAGCCAAATATCTCGAAAATACCAAGGTTGAGAATCCCTGATCTATGATTTTTATCCCTAGCATTAACGGAATCGAATGTGTTTGTGCGTGACAAACAGTTTTCAGTAGAGTATTTTAAAAACAAAATTAGCCTTTACTTTCATATCTTTCAAGCGAGTTAAAATATTAATGGGAAAATCAATGATTTCCTCAATTAAGCTTCCCAGCATCAAGACCCCATTATTGACCTTTCAGAATAACTCTTCTATTTTGGTACCTGGGAAAACCATATAATTCTAGCTAGCGAAGATTCCACCGGAAGAGTTATCCAAGGAAATCTGGGCCTGGCACCCTCTCTGGGACTTCAGAGAAAAGCCTATTGATTTTCTGTAGTCTTTTATTTTTAAAAAACGAGTGACACACTGTTGTGGTTTTTATCCTATATAAAAATGCCAAAATAAGTAAGTGCTGTCTCAGAGGTATCATCGAGGGCCCAGTGTTCTTAGAGCTGTGCTGTCCCTAAATGTGTGGGCCAAAGGGAAGGAAGCCCAAGGCGCCTACCTTGTGGGGTTACCTAACAATGTTCTGCCTAGTGTATGTGTTCAATAAATGCGCACAGGTCAATTTTTCTCAGGTTAGATTTTCCCAGAAGCAGACTCTGAGTCGAGAATTGGGTTCTCTCGTGAAAAACCGCTGAGGGAATGGGGTAAGTAGGACAGGAAAGGGAACAAGGTCAGGCAAGGATGTCACCTCAAGTCAACCCCCAGCTGTAGCCTGACCTTCAGGGGAGCTCTGGAGCATAAACACCTCAGTTTACTCACCTGGAGACAAAGGAGCTGGGTTTTTATACTTTCACACCAGTCTGTCAGCGGCTTCTCTGGGTGACGGGAGGCCACTCTCAGGCACTTTTGGTTTTGCATCCAGAGAAGGGGCTCAATCCAACCTCTGAAGAGGGTCTCACAGGGGAGGATTCAGCAGTAGAGCAACGGACACTGGTGGTCAAACGGATCTGAGGGGGAATCTGCAGTTTCTACTGCTTCATAGTCTTAAAGTATGGCAGGGCATGCAGCTTATGGACTCTAAAACGTTCATTCATTCAGTCGATCATTCCTTCAACAAATACTTGTTGAATTTCCACTGTGCACCATGAACTGCAATGAACTGGAGATAAATGGTGCACACAAAGTGTGTACAGCAAACGGGCTATGGCAATCTAATGCTGGAGCCAGGAGTGAAGCCTGCTACAGGAGGGATGTCTATTCAGCCTGGGAGATATGATTCTGGAGGAGGCAACAGTGAGTTTGAGAATCAAAAGATAAGCCAGAGTTAGCCCTGTACAAATATCTAGAGGTCAGGGTTGGGTAGCAGAACAGTGAAGATTCTCCTACTCCTTCCTATGGACCAAGGTGGACAACATCCTGGATGACACTTTGGGAACTAAAAATAGTGGAAGAATAGGAAGCAAAATAATAGGGTGTGCTTAAACTGTGAGCCCTTAAGCAAATACTCATAGGCTCTTTCCTCTCTTGAGCCAGAGACATCATTACAGTATTTTCTGGGGGCACCATTTTTTGGAACTTGTCCCAGCATGTGTACCAGTGAGGACCAGTAAGCTATTTGAGAGCTGTTAGCTTGAAGGGCTAGACTAGCTGGCACCATGGGTTTCAGTATTATTAGTGTGGAATATTGCCAGAGGTGCGATGTCTTAGGCAGAAATAAGAAGACAAATAGATTCCACCTAACCTGCCACTGTCAACTTACCAAATGAATGGTGTTTATGGGTACCTAGCACAGGAGCCAGGTCCTAAGGACTCTCTGCTAGGGCTGGCTAGTAACTCTCAGTCACTGAGTCTCAGGGGAGGGGTTGGAATGGCTGTGAACAGCAGGAGACACAGATGAGTTAGGAACAATGGCTTTTTACCAACTAGGATAGAAGTACAGTCATCCTTCAGTATCCATGGAGGATTCCATGACTCCCTGAGGATACCAAAATCCACAGATGCTCAAGTCCCCGATATAACATGGTATAGTATTTGCATATAATGTATGCACATCCTTCCATATACAGTATTTAAAGTTATCTTTAGATTACTTATAATACTTAATACAATGCAAATGCTATGCAAATAGTTGAATACTATGTTGTTTAGGGAGAATAATAACAAGGAGAAAAGTCTGTGCATGTTCATTACAGACACAACACCCATTTTTTTTCCCTGAATATTTTTGATTCTTGGTTGATTGAATTCATTCATATGGAACCCACAGATATGGAGGGCCAACTGTGTTTCACTATATTTAAAACTAGCAGGCCCCGGGTACCAGCTGAATATTATGTGAATGAAGGGAGATGGATAAAACTTTGTTTTTAAGTTTTAAATTATGTAGTCATTTAATCCATACAACTATGTATGACATACAATTATGTATGACTTTTTCATTCCCTGCTTTGGATAGACATGGTTTCAGTGAATATTTTATTTTTCTCTTAACTATAAGAAAAGTCATAGGTGTAATAACCATGTTACATACATAATAACAACATGTACATGTAGCAGTAGTATTGCATACATAACATAAATGTAACAAAGAGGAACAATAGGGAGTGGTGGGAACTGTGGCAAACTGGAGAAGTGTGCCTGACCTAATGGGTGCAACTGCTACTCAGCTGAAGCCAACTGGGAACCATGTGGGAATGCAGGCCCACTATTGCCAACAGTTCTGATTTTTCAAGGGGAGCCAGAAACTCCAATTTTTAAAAGATTTCTCTCGATTTTGAAATGTTGACAGCCAATTCAAAAAAAATTTTTTAACACTATGTGAAACAAATAAAATATGTCTATGGGCCTGATTTGATTTATGGACCACCAGTTTCAAAGCTCTTTGTCTCTGAAGAGCTAAATTTGTGTCGGTCTTACTGCTCTTCCACCTCTCCCCCACCACCTGTTCTTTCAATTCCTAGAATTCCCATGGGCTGATGGACCAGAGTAGACAGTTCCCTGTAGTTGAGACAATCCTTTGTTTCTTACAGTGATAGTTAGAGCTGACACAGGTGCCAGGGGACATTTTAGCTGTGTATTTGAATGGTGGAGATGATTAAGTCTGTTTATGTTGACATTCTTGAGAAGGATGGTCAGGGTTGGTGGAGGTTTCACAGCTAAGCTCAAGACAAGGACAGTCAGTCATGTTGTTTACTTCACAAAACTGGAAAACTTAGATTTTAAATTCTCAGGAATGGTAAAGAAAAAGAAGCAACAAACAAAAACCCTCAAGTGACTGATAAATAGCAATCTAACTTCCTACCTACCTTGGTTTATCAACCTTCTCTATCAGATATTTCTCTCTGAAATAATGATAGGTCATCTCTGCTCTAGGTATGGGGACCACAACTTGCTTCAAAGTCAGCAGTCAAAGAAACAAGAACTGAAATAAAATGGAATCACATCACATGTGTGCTGAATGTACTCAAATTCAACTATGTGACCTTGGCCAAAAGAGAAATACCCTTTAATTTATTCCTTCTCTTTTCCACCTTTCAAACTAGATTCTAGCCTCCACTGCTTCAGGACAAGAGAAGCCACAGCCAAATTGTAAAAAGAAACAAAGAAATTAATCCTTGGCTTTTGATCTTACAGGAGTCTAAGCTCTGCTAATTTAAGGGCAGGTAACGAAACTTCAAGGGAAATTTTGAATACATGTGTTGTTTTTTTTTTTTCTTCTTTTCTGACTGTAAAAGCAGATTTCTTAGAATATGAAATTTATTGATAATTATTAAAATAAGTATAGTCAAAATAGCTATTATTTATTGAGTGCCTTCCACGTGTCAAGCACTGAGCTGAACAGATTAGTATTTAACACTCATAAATATTAGCTTCTTTAAACTTTCCAGCAATTCTACGGTTCCAGGCACTATAATTATTCCCATTTTACAGATGAGGAGACACAGGCCCACATATAATAACCAGTCTAAGGTCCCATGGCTATTAAGTGACAGAGTCAAGATTCAAACTCAATTCATCTGACTTAAAAGCTTATGTTCTTTAGTGGGAATATTGAGATTTATCCCCTTACCAGTGGTGGTGAAGATTCATTATTAGTTTAATAATAATAATTATAAGAAGTCCTTACTAAAAACAGTGTGCCAGGCAATGAACACATGAAGAAGTACAGTCCTGCTACCTGAGTCTTCAGTCAGATTGAAAAAACAGAGATCTAAATAAATGACTAAAGTCCAAAATGAGAGCTATGATAGAGGTATCCCAGAAGAAGAGCTCTGAGTTTCTTTTCCATGTGTATATTGTTGTCAATTCCAGCCCTCAGCCATTTGACCAGTTGGAATCTCCCAGTTAACTCCTCAAATTTCTGAGTAAAGAATATTCATTGGTGGCCAGGCACAGTGGCTCACGCCTATAATCCCAGCACTTTGGGAGGCCAAGGCAGGCGGATCACCTGAGGTCAGGAGTTCAAAACAAGCCTGGCCAACATGGTGAAACCCCATCTCTACTAAAAATGCAAAAATTAGCCAGGCATGGTGGCGGGCTTCTGTTGTCCCAGCTACTCAGGAGGCTGAGGCAGGAAAATCGCTTGAACCTGGGAGGCAGAGGTTGCAGTGAGCTGAGATCACGCCGTTGCACTCCAGTCTGGGGGACTTCGTCTCAAAAAAAAAATTATATGTGTGTGTATATATATAATTTTAAGAGTATATATATATTATATATTCGTGTATATATATACACATATAATTATATGTGTGTATATATATAATATATATATATTCATTGGCAAGCTATACCTCTGTCCAAGTCAGATAGCATCTACTCACCCTTCTTAATTAGTTTTCCTGAGCTTGTTAATAATCGTGAAGTCTGCAACTTTTAATATCTAATTGTTCTGACTTCAACCACAGAGATTTCCTCCTGGGGCAGGATTTCCTAATGTCCTCACAGTGCAATTTATATTTTTGTTACAGAGAAGGCTGCCAAGCATTAGGCAATTGTCAAACACTAACAGGCTGTAGGGACAATGGTTCTTCTTTCTCTTTGGAGTCCAGCCAATGGCCCAACAAAATGAAGCAAGCCTGGAAGAAATGTACCATCAAAGGCACTGCAGAAGCATAAAGCTAAGCATTGACATCTTCCCATGCATTTCAGGACATTAGGCTTAGATTTTACCAGGCTAAGAAGATAAAGATTGATCTTTGGCTGCAAAACAAGAATTTATTACTAACTGCTATGGTCTGAATGATTTTGTCTCCCCAAATATGTTAAAATCCTAACCACCAAGGTGATGGTATTGGAGACAGGGCCTTTGGGAGGTAACTAGATTGAGGGTAGAGCCCTTATGATTGGGATTAATGCACATATAAAAGAGATCCCAGAGAACTAGCCACTCCTTCTCACCATGTAAGGACACAACTAGGAGGTACCATCTATGAACCAGGAAGCAAGTCCTAACTAGGCACTGAATTTGCCAGCACCTTGATCTTAGACCTCCCAGCCTTGAGAACCACAAGAAATAAATTTCTGCTGTTTATAAACTGCCTAGTCGATGATATTCTGTTACAGTACTCCAAATGGACACTGACCAAAGATAAATGTAAGCAAAATTATCCTTCTATCTGGCATATTTGCTGAGAATATTTTTTTCTCTTGATTTTTACAAACACTCTGCAAGGTAGTATTGCAAGGAAGAACAGCAATGCTGCTATATTCCTTGGAGAATATGGTTCCCTGGGAAGTAATATCTCCAGAGGAATTGCTGAAGTTTTTGGTCTGTTGTTAAATAGTCTTCATAAAGACCTGGAAGCAAGACGGTAAAACATAGGCATGCTTCTGGGCTTCTCATGACACTCAATGCTCCATAGAATCATCCTGTTAAATCTCCATGTATCCTATTAACATTTATTATAATAGCTATAATTTATTGAGCATCTACTCTGTGCCACGCACTGAACAATGAGATTTATATCCATTATCGCTAATCAAAAGGTGAGACAATTGGCGGAACTCAATCCACGTTGTGAGTCTCTTTAAGACATGCCTCTTCAATGGGAATATCATCTCCAAAGATGTGAAAATTAATGTAGGGTGATAGTGAGGGGGAGGACTTACTCTTTTTACATATATAAAACACAGATATACATAAAGAAGCCAAACAGACACACAGTATATTTGTGGTATTAAAGTTTTATGTGGTGAGGGGAAGTGATTAGGAAAAAAATGTCTAAAAAGGCTCAGTGTGGGGTGATAATGAAAAAAAGTTGAGAAACACTGCTTTAAGAGATATAGTCAACTCTTAATTTTTTGCTGAATTTTATAATATTTATTTTCTAATGTGACAATTTTGAGCTATTTTGATAATTACCATGTAAATCATGACTCGAAAATTTCAATTTGTATAGCTGATTTCATATACTCTTGTGTAGTATATGTTTTGGAATTCTTAAAGAATGTTTCTTTCCTTGGGTCCACAGGAATTTTCAACAGATTTGGGGCACATTCCAGCATGTATGGAGTTCTGCTTCCCTACCATATAATTCATGCTCCCTGATGCTGTGCCCATGGATAATTCCCACAACCACTAGGTGAGGAAGATGTTATGATTCTCCTTTTTACAGATAAGGAAACAAACATTGTGAAAGGTTGAGACATTCATTTCCTCATGATCTTGCAGCTGGTTTGTGTGGACTTGGCATTAAAACCCAGTTCTGGAAGAGTCAAAAGCCCATGCATGTTTGATCCACTGCTCCGGAGTTCTCAGAATGGTGTTCCATGGGCCAGATACAGTCCACAGACATGGCTTTTGTGTGTGTATGTGTTGTTTTGTTTTTGTTAACTTAGTGTACTTAAAATATTTAAATTTGCTGCCAACACTTAAAAATTAAGAGATCTTTACAGGAACAAGTCTGAATTTCCAACTTTTCTTTGAAAACTTAGGGGCTGTGGGCTTCCATCCTACATGGGAACAATTGACTGAAACTAAGGAGAGGATACTTTTCAAAATAGGGTTTGCACACTCTAATTTGCCTAGGTCCCTGCCCCTTCCTACTACCTTACACCCAAAACCCCTTCATTCAAATGTCCTGTAGGAATTTGACTCTATGACTCCCAGAATATAGTGTGTCTGTTTCCTTTGACTTCCAATGTTTTCTAAATCCTGTGTGTCTCTTCAGTATCTTCCTTCTCACTCATCCATGCAATAATTTTAAAGTGATATATGAGTCCACTTTAATTTACTACTTTATTCTTTCTGATTTTCTAGATCTCTCAAGCAGAGCAACTTTATCAGTGATATTTAATGAAATGAAACCAATTTTCTTTTTCTTCTTTCAACAGCCATGTTATATTTCACCTGAAAATCCTTCCAATTCATTGCTTATTTCCTTAGGGTCTCCATTTCTGAAATTCATATGCTGCTAAGCCTTAAAATACTCATTCTCTCCCAGCCTGTAGTTTTGAGCTACACTGCAAGGGCATATCAATTTTACTTCACAGTTGGAGTTTTGATTAATATGTAAGAACTTTTTTCCCCCTTGACCTTTTATGGGTTAAACAGAGCCTATGGGTCTATATAAAGCTCTTTCCTTCTTGAATTCTTTCCTTGCAAGTATCTTTATTTTGACTTCTAGTACTTGGTAGATTAAGTGCTTGAAAAAGAAGTGGTCTGCCTGCCAATTCAGGAAGAAGAAGGAAACGTTCAAAAACTTGATCAGAGAGGAGGAGGAAACACTCAAGGAGTATAATTTGTTGGGGCATTCCAGTCTGTCAACAGCTCCATTGCTATGAAGACATGAAAATACAAGAAATAAACACAAAGCAAAGACCATAGTAGATAAGAAGAGGCATTTCCATCCTGAAAGCAAATGTCTGTGTCCTCGCATGGTGGTTTTATACCGTTCCATTTGTCACTGTGGAATGCACTTTTCACCAACAACATCTGGCTCTCTAACAACGATGTAACTCACTGAAGAACACACAAACACTATCAGAAAACAAACAGCTGTATTTTGATATATCCAACCTAACCCTTTCTTTTGTGCTATTGCTTTAAGCATTTTATTTGTGTGTAAATCTACTTTTAAATAAAAAAGTCACAGAATACAGAATTTAACATTTTTTGCCCTAATTTATTATACATGTATTCATTGTAGTGTTCTCTCACTTATTCATTGGACCCATAGTTTATTCATTCACACATTCATGCATTCTGCAAACGTATGACGAGTTTTTTTTTTTTTTTTTTTTTTTAATCTTCCACTGTGAAGCTTTTACAAATATACATGCTAGGGCTGCAGGCTCAGACATTCGATTTGTTTGATCAGTGGGATCCAGTAATCAGTATTTTTAAAAAGATTTCTAGGTATTTCTACTGTTATAAACAGTGGGAGCCAGTAATCAGTATTTTAAAAAAGATTTCTAGGTATTTCTACTGTTATGAACCAGTGTTTAATGAGAAACATGGCATAGAGTGTTTTTTTCCAATAGAAGTGATTATTTGAAGCATTATAGTGGCAGATATTTGTATTCAGAATGGACCTGCCTTGGCATAAATGACAATAATATGCCTTGATAACTAATAACGATAACGGTTAACATTTACTGAGTGCCATAGGTACTGGGCTAGGTACTTCATACTTAATACTTTATGTAATTTCTACATTGGCCATGTAAACTAGGTACTTTTATCTTTGTTTTGTGTTGAGGAAAAAACATTCAGAAAATGTACTTAACATGACACAGATAGAATTAGTTTAACTATTGAGATTTGAAGTCCATATTTCTCACTCCAAGTTATGGTCTTTCTACTCTGCACACTCATTCAGAATTTTGGTTTTGACATCCTATATTCATAAGCATAACTAATATTTTTCTTCATAGAGCATCTTAGGCACATGACCTCATTCCATAGTGCTATTCACACAGAGAAGTTAATCGTGGCAGAGTGGAGGCACCGTGGTTTCACAGAAGAGAGTGAAGCAATGAAAACCACTCAGATAGTTCTGCCTAGAATTTGAGTTACAAATCCTAGACTTTTCCTACTGTGCCATGCTTCCTTGTTTCTTTTTCATGTTCTGATTCAGAAGTTTAGGCGGGCAACGACTGCCTTGGCCCTCTCAGTGAGCAATACAGCTGGTAACGCTATGCTTTGGCCATAGCTGATTGGCTCAAAGGTGAACATCTGTCCTGGGTTGACCCAGTCAAATTCATTCTCTCTCTTTCTGACTTCCCACCGGTCTCTCTCCCAGGTATTTAGAATCAGCACTTGAAAAGATTGGTCAATTCTACCTGCAGGTGTTGAGCCTATATGGCAATGTATATCAGCAATGGATGAACTCACCTGAGGACGGTTTCTTAAGGGCCAGGAAAACTAATAACGGAACTGATGTTCATGGAGCAATAGAGATATCTGGTGAATCCCAAAAGAGAGAGACAAGCACAAAGAGTAGCTCCTTTGACTTCTGCTGACTCTCTAGATACTATTTATTCTTTATTGTGATGCCTGATCTTAATTTATGCCCTTGGGTTTTGTGAGCAACCTTTGACTTGATACAACAAACTCCTTTTTATTTGAGCAAATTGAGTAAGTTTCCCATGCTTTAAAGCAAACAACCCTTGACTAAACTAATGACCATGTTTTAGAACGCGTATAAAGTTTATCATTTTGGCATCCTTAGAGTGAGCTACATTTTATTCCTAAATAATCTAGTTATTCTATTAATCTGGACTATTTAGACTGCCAATCACAGAAACTGAAATCAAACCAGCTTAAGGGAAAAAGGGAAATTTATTTAGCTGTTGTAATTGAAATATCCAGGCCTTGCTTTAGGCACAGCCGGATCTGGTGACCTAAATGAGGAAACTGCTTCTCTCCCTCTCTTGACACCATTTTCCTCTCTGAGAGCTTCATTCGCAGGCAGCCACCTAGGGGCAAATATGGTCACCAGTGCTTCCTTGTACGCATCCTATTGATTTACCAATCCCAGTAGAAAGAGGGGGCCTCTTTCCAATTAGTGCCAGGGAAAGATCCAAGCCTGATTTTCACTGGCTCACACTGAGATCTCAGCCCAACATTGAAGCAATCATTATGGTCCAAGAGATGAGACTCCTCATTGGCTGGGAGTTTGGCATGTCTCCACCTGGAGCTAGAAATGGCATCTCTTTCTTCTGATGGCAAGGACTGAGTGAATTGTGGTTTTCCAATAGGAAGGCTTGGGATTTATTCCTGGATGGGATTCTGGGCAAGCAAAAGAGGGCCTGTTCATTAACTTGTTAATTTTCCAACCTCCGTCCTTTTTCAGCAGTTTGCTTTCTTATCTAAATAATTTTTAAAACCTAATTCATTATTGCATTCTTTATTATTGTTATACAGATAGAGAGAGAGGGTCTCACACTGTCAGGCTAGGATGCAGTGGCACAATCAATCATAGCTCACTGCAGCCTTGACCTCTTGTGCTCAAGTGGTTCTCCTGCCTTGGCCCCCAAAGTGCTGGGATGATGGACACATGCCACCACACTGGCCTGCATTCTTAATTTTTGTTGTTTTTTTGTTATTTTTAAGGAATTTACTGATGGTATCATACAGGTTCTTTGTTAGCCTTCTTGTTTATACCACCTGCTTATTTATTTTAATGTGGTATATTTTTTTAAAAATTTTGCTTTAAGTAAGTCATATTATCTTTGTATGAGGTAGTTATTACATTCACTGGGAATATAATTTTAACATGAATCAGAATATAATGATTCCAGCCCTTTATCCAATCACTAATCCAGATTGTTCTAATATCCTTTGTGGTACTCTTTAAACTTTTCTTACAAATACCAATGCATGAATCCCATGAGTCTATAAACATCAGATTAACAAGTAATTTTGGGAACCCAGAGAGAAATTTGGGATGAGGGGAGAACATTTCATCCATTCTTTAACTCTGGAAAATTCTATGACTTCGTAAAATCATCCTAGTTGTTAAATCCAAAGGACATTTTTTTCAGTCCTTAAGACATTTGGAAGATTTTGCTGCTCTGGAAATATTTGTTGATCTACTTTTCCCTCTTGAAATTCTTTACTTAGCTGGGGGCCATGGCTCACACCTGTTATCCCACCACTTTGGAAGGCCAAGGCAGGATAATTGCTTGAGGTCAGGAGTTCAAGACCAGGCTCGACAACATAGCAAGGCTCTGTCTCTAAAAAAAAGAAAAAATTAGCTGGGCCTGGTGGTGCAAGCCTGTAGTTCCAGATGAGGCTGAGGTGGCAGGATTGCTTGCTCAGGAGTTTGAGGCTGCAGTGAGCTATGATTGCACCACTGCACTTCAGCCTGGGCAACAGCAAGACCCTGTCTCTATAAAATAATACAAATTTTAAAAGTTAAAAAACAGAAATTCATTAATTCTTTTGCTTCCCTAAAAAAGTATGCTTGGTTCTCCTACCTCTCTGCCCACTCATTTGCTGTCTCTTCTGTGATCTCTTTGTCCTTCTCTTACACTTTCTTCTTTTTTTTTTTTTTTTTTTGAGATGGAATTTTGCTCTTGTCACCCAAGCTGGAGTGCAATGGTGCGATCTTGGCTCACTGAAACCTCCACTTCACGGGTTCAAGTGATTCTCCTGCCTCAGCTTCCTGAGTAGCTGAGATTACAGGTGCACACCACCATGCCTGGCTAATTTTTGTAATTTTAGTAGAGACAGGGTTTCACCATGTTGGTCAGGCTGGTCTTGAACTCCTGACCTCAGGTGATCTACCCACCTTGGCATCCCAAAGTGCTGGGGTTACAGATGTGAGCCACCGCACTCATTACTGTGGTCCTCCAGACTCTGCCCTTGGCCTTCTGCCCTCCTCACCTTGCCAACACACTCACTCAATCCGATGTTCTCATCCACTTGCATATTTCCAGTCCACATCTACTTACTGATGTCTCTTAAGACTAGAACTCAGCCTGACCTTTCTTCAGAGCATTTCAGATTTATGGATGCAATAGCTGACAGACGTCATGCACATGTCCCCACACATTTCTGAAGTAACACATCCATAATTGACCTTGAGATATTCCCCAGAAATCCACTTCCACTTTCTCTCTACCATTGCCTTAACACAGATACTTTTTATCTTTCACCATAGCTTCCTCCAGGTGTCTCCCTGGCTATAGTCCTGTTTCCTAAGCTCACTCCCAAGCTCATATCCCTCCATGGATCCCTAGCACCTTCAGGATATATTCTAGTCCAAGGGTGGGAAAACATTTTCTTAAAGGACCAGATAGTAAATAGTTTAGGTTTTGTAGGCCAAGAGGCAAAATTGAGGATATAATGGAGGTACTTAGGCAAACATGTAAAAGACAACTACTTAAGGTTGGGTGCAGTGACTCACGCCCGTAATCCCAGCATTTTAGGAGGCCGAGATGGCTGGATCACTTGAAGTCAGGAGTTCGAAACCAGCCTGGCCCGCATCATAAAACTGTGTCTCTACTAAAAATACAAAAAATTAGCCATGCGTGGTGGTGCGCACCTGTAATCCCAGTTACTTGGGAGGCTGAGGCAGAAGAATTGCTTGAACCTGGGAGGTGGAGGTTGCAGTAAGCCGAGATCATGCCACTGCACTCCAGCCTGGGAGACAGAGCAAAATATCATCTCAAAAAAAAAAAAAAGAGTAGCTACTTAAAATGGAAAAAGCCATTTTCAACTCATGTACAGAAACCAGTGGTGGGTCAGATTTGGTCTGTAGGCCCTAGTTTGCCATCTCCTCACAGGATGCATATAGTCCTGCATGATTCAGGCCCTAGTCTTCTCCATCCTCATTCTCACCATGCACTTTACATGGCAGTAAAGCTGCATGGCTTATGGGGTCATACTCCATGCTGTTTCCTGCCTCCCAGCCTTCCTTATCCTGCTTCCTCTGCCTGGTGTGCTTCCTCTTTCCCCAACTCCCCTGCTAGACTAACTCCCACCCATCTGTTGCTACTCAGCTCAAGGACCTTTTCTTCTTGGAAGAATTCCCACACTCTCCTGGGTAACCTAGAGGCTCCCTCCTGAGCTCCCACAATTCCTTGCACCTATTCCTATCATCCTCACATGGTAGCGCAACTATCTGTTTCAATGTCTGTGTCAAGGACCAAACTGTGATTCCTTGATGAACAGAACTGGATCTTAGTCATCCTATATCCTCAGGGGTGAGCACAGGGATTGGCGCAAAGCACACACCCAGTAAATGTCTATTGGCACTTGATTATAGCTAAATCTATTCTTCTTTAGTAGAGGAAGAGTATTGTGTCATGTTCTTTGAAACACCTGTACTACAGCTTAACCACCTACAGTGTCAATGGCCTATTTCTAACTCAGGGAGATCTATTCAATTGTGATAGTTTGAAAGTCGTTTGTGGATGGCTAGTTCCTTTGGGTGGTGGATGGCGCTAATAATACCAAGGGTACAGATTCAATAGCTATTTAGTAGAGAGCGTTTTGCTCTCCCGAGTGACCACAGGCTATACCTCCAGCCCAGCTGGCTGTTTTTCAGATTCCTGCCATTTGTCACAAGGAACGCTAGACTCTAGACACAGACATCCATCACCCATGGTCAGAAAAGAATTGTTCAAAGCACACACCTCTGATTAGAAAATAGAACACACTCCTGTGGAAAATGAACAACATATAAAGAGAATATTCAATATACAGAATAGTATAAAAAACAAATAAATAGAGAAGTAGAGAAAATAATTCAGCCGTCATTCCACCAACAGAAGGAAACCGCTGTTGAAATGTGAACACTACTCTTTTTACTGTAATTTTCATCTTTGCTATGTTTCTATTAATTCACCGTAGCTTCCTGATTTCTCCCCCTACTCAATATTATATCTAGAGCATTTTCCCAGGCTTCTATCATTCTTTGTATTATTTTAAATTCTTGCTTTTTAAATAGCCCATCAGATGGCTATACCGTGACTTACACCATCATTGCTCATTTGCTGGAAAGATTTGTGGCATCCAGAACAAAACAATGTAACACAAAAGTCTCCCTTTGTCCTAACCCTCCAATTCACGTTCAAATGTTAGTCACATTTGTTTGTTTTCATACCTAAAGAAGGAAAAGATAGCATGGAGAATTGGAATTTGGACTGAAATAAATGAGATCATTTCATTTCTCCTTTTGTTTTGTACATGAGAAAACTGAGATGCAGAGAATTTATGACTTATCCTGGAGGCCACTACCAGGACAAGAGTTTTACTACAAACAACTCAGAATTCTTTCCAAGAATTGTGGTTCAGGGCCATGCTGACTCAGGGCGAGAAATGAAGCAACAGAGATTGTGACTGTCTTTCCTTTTCAGCATATCACTGACAAGTATGTGCTGTTTATATTTCTAATTGCAGAAGGTGATCCCTGCAGGTTCAATGGTATCTCCTGTATTCCCTTCTGGAAACAAACCAGCAAGTGGAAAAAAATTATATTCTTTGTACAAATGGATGAAAATAAACATGTAAATATCTTATTTTTTCTTATTTTTTCAACATATTTATGGGAACAGAATATCTTATTTTTTCAACATATTTATGGGAACAGAAATACTCCCATTAAACCCAGGTCATTAGTACATAGATTTTGTCATATTTTACCAGTGAGTGAAACTCACAAATGCATTAAATGATCTTTTCTGCAAAGAATCTTTAGACAGAGAATAGCATGAGTGAGAAATAAAGACTCAGATAAGAGAAGAAGTTCATCTAGGCTGGAGCACTTGTAAGCAGAATGCAGGATTGTAGCATTCACGTTCTATTTGAGAATCACAAGCATAGAAGGAAGAATAAAAAATAGCAACCCTCATATACTACTTACAGACATAATGCTCACGTTTATTTGTCTTGGCCATCAGGTTTTTCTGTGGAACGTGACCATATGCTTCGCTTTCTAGGAGTGTAAGCATTTCTATTCAATATGCTAGCTGGGGAGCAAAAGATGGCTTTACAGCATATTTAATTTTACCCTTGACTTTGAAACGAAAATGGATGTCAGTTTCCCCCACCCCATCAAGCTGTTTTCCAAATGTTAAACTCTTCTGTCTTTCATCAAACCTCTTCCTACCTCATCTGTCAATGTCCTTTTATCTTCACAAAAATTTTCTACTCAAATTAGATTAAAATAAACTTCTTTCTGTCTTATCTGCTGAGTGCTCCACAGTAATACTTTCTTAGTTCTTAGAAACCTGTGTACTCAGAGGGGAGACCTAGAAGTAGAAGGCCTCAGAAGAATTCCCAAGGAAGATAGCATCAGCCCTATTGCTCTAGGGAGGCATCATCGAAAGAGAGAGAGAAGTGTTTCACTCACCTGCCACCAGCATCTTTTGAGGAAGGGAGGACACAAGTTATTCATTCCGAATAACAGGGACCTTTTAGCTTTGCAAGTGCAGACGCTTTACTTTTCATGTCCTCTCATGCAAACTTCCTGTAAGAGGGGCAGAGAGAGGAGGAAGCATTCACGAATCAAGCTATGATAAAGCCAAGCCAGCAGTCCTAATTTATCGAGCATTTCCTATATGTCACTCACTGCTACATTTTTCACATTCTTTATCTCACTTGGATCTTCATAAAAACCCTAGAGTTAAAGCTATTAGTATTGTCTTCTTGTACACTAGAAGACCAAAGGTCAGAGCAATCAAAACACTTGTCCAAATTCACATAGGTAGAAAGTGACAGACCTAGGATTCAAATCCAGATGTCATTGGATCTCAGAGCCTGTGCCTTCAGCTATGACGTAATCTGTCTTCCTAGGAAAGTGTCCATGGATGAGGCTGAGGCAAGAAGTGGAAACCAGGTGGGAACTTGAAACAAGAGCAGAGTTTGTGGGAACAGGAGACAAAAGGAAACTGCAGAGATTACTTGGGAAAGTGGAAAGTAGTCGCCTGACCTGGTGTGGGTGGAGTGGGTTCAGGAACATAATCTCCAAATGGCCCTGCCCCTCTGGCTTTACATTGGCTTCACTCGTGTTGAGTGCCTGCTCTTCTTAAATGGTCCCTTCATTGTCATCTCTGTCTAGATTCTCTCCAGTCTCATGTCACATTCTCTCTCCCACACTAACTCCCACCATCCTGAGCTTTGGGTTCCTTGAATATGCTGTGTGTTCTCCGCTTTTTACCAGCACTGTTCTCTCTGACTGGAATCTTCTTTGTCCTTCCTCCCTTGGCCTGATTAACTTCATCTGGGATGCCACGTTGCATCATGGGGACAAGTGTAGATGCTAGAACCAGGTTGCCTGGATTCAGTTTCCCAATCTACTTTTGCTGTGTGTGTGTGAGCTTGGCTAAAGGATTTAACTTCTCTGTTTCCTCAACTAAAAGACTGTTGTGAGGATGAATGAGTTCAAACATGTGACATGCCCAGCACAGTGCCCAGCAGAGTTCAGAGCTCATGGGGCATTAGCTATCATTGTTCCTCATCCCCCCAACCTTAGCTGCCCCTCATCTGGGAATTCTTCCTGACCCTGCTGAGCTGAAGCTATGTGGCACTTTATGGGGTGTTCTGACATGGCACCTACATCCCTGCCTTACAATGGTCTGCATCCTCATCCATCTCTTCTGATGAACTTTAAGCTCCTTGAGGACAGGAACCACATGGATCCTGTTTTCTACTGCTCTTTACTATACCTCCAGTGAAGTACTTAGCACATGGTTGCCCTCGATAAATAACTGTAGCGTTGCCTGCTCCCCAAGTTCTTACATTTGGTTTTTGATTCCTGATCTTAAGTGCCAATTGCGGGGTCAGTTTGCTCCATCAGGTATCAAGTTCCCAGGAAGAGATCTACCATTCATCACTTTTGTTTGGGAAATGCTGCTTTGGGATCCTTTTTCTTGGGTGCTGATTTTGCAAGCTGTGTCTTCTAGGTAACCCAGCATGGGCCATTATGACCCAAAGATCCCCCTAAACACTCATGTTTTTGGCTTACATGACCTGAAGGAAAAGAAGAGTCCTAAAAGGCAAAGGAAACTGATATACATTGTTCTTATTTAAAACTTTATTATGGAGAATTTCAAACATATTTCAAAGTAAATAGACTAGTATCCTGAACCACTGTGTACCAATACCCCAGCTTCAACAATTACCAACTCAGCCAATCTTGTTTTATCTATATCTTCATTGACTTATTCCCTTCTATTATTTTGGTGCAAATTATGTTAATTGTGTCATTTATTTCTTTATAATTGATGACGTTGAGATTTGGAAAGGTCAAGTAATTTTGGAAAAGTTAAGGTCCTCAGTTATTTTCTTTGATTCATTCATTCAAACAAACATATGTATGTATCTATGTGTCAGGCACTGGCAAGTGGTAAGTAGTGAACCAGATGTACAGAATCTCTGCTTTCATATCTTCTCGGGGTAGAAAGATGAGTGGATCAGATGAGAAATAGTTGAACAAACACAATGAAGGAGAAAATTTTCGATAATGAGTAAGTGCTGAGAGGACAACAAAAGAGAGAATGCATAGAGATTGAGGTTTGGATGGTGCTATGGTTTGCATGTATCCCCTCCAAAAGCGTATTTTGGAAACTTAATGCCCAGTGCAAATAGTGTTGGGAGGTGGGGCCTAATGGGTAGTGTTTAGGTCGTGAGGGTTCCAGTCTCATGAATGGATTCATGCTGATTATAAAAGGGCTTGAGGTTGTATCATCTTTGCTCTCTCTCTGGCCTTTCTCCATGGGATGACACAGCAAGAAGACCCTCACAGGATGTGGTCACTTGATTTTGGACTTCCCGGCCTCCACAACTGTGAGCCAAATAAATTACTGTTCTTTATAAATTACCCAGTCTTAGGTACTCCGCTATAGCGGAACAAACAGGACTAAGACAAGTAGTAAGGGAAGGTCTCTCAGAAGTGGGGCATTTGACCAGAACTCAGTAAAGACAAGTGAGCCATGAGAAGATCTTAAAGCAGGAAATTTCAGACAAAGGGAACGAGTGCAGAGATTCCAAGGTGGGAATAAGCTAGAATATCTGAGAAAAAAAGAAGAACCAAGTGGTAGAAATGTGCTAAATGATAATTTTCAAAAAAGGGTAAAATCATGACTCATGCAGATTTAACATACACAGTTGTTAAGGAATTAATTTAATTTAATTTATTCATCAATGAGAGATCATAGCAGATGCTATAAACGGTTCAAAAGAGAAGTCACAACAGCACAAATTTATATGGAGTTAAGGATTTTTTTTTTTTTTTTTTTTTTTTTTT